>NC_080044.1:37768546-37803834 GCF_012489685.1 Lotus japonicus
TTACAATTCTCCATTTGTAGTTAGTTTTAGTTGAGCTCAACGAACTCATATGACATACAATGGATTAATAACATCGATTTATAATTTATGTCCTCTCAAAAGCTGTCATGTTGGCCTCTTTATCCTTTTGTCTACCCTAACCCTAAACCCTAAACCTAAACACCCACATTTAGTTGAGCTCTACGAACTAGTATCACATTCGGTGGAGAATATCATTAGTTTAACTTATTGTGGTACAACAAGACTCTTTTTGTCGTTAGAGAGTAATTTCTCCACTCAAAAGCTATATGTTGGCCTCATTCTCCTTTGGTTCTACTGTACTTATTTCGTTACAATTCTCCATTTGTAGTTAGTTTTAGTTGAGCTCACGAACTCATATGACATACAATGGATTAATAACATCGATTTATAATTTATGTCCTCTCAAAAGCTGTATGTTGGCCTCTTTATCCTTTTGTCCTACCTAAACCCTAAACCCTAAACCCTAAACACCCACATTTAGTTGAGCTCTACGAACTAGTATCACATTCGGTGGAGGAATATCATGAGTTTAAACTTATTGTGGTACAACAAGACTCTTTTTGTCGTTAGAGAGTAATTTCTCCACTCAAAAGCTATATGTTGGCCTCATTCTCCTTTGGTTCTACTGTACTTATTTCGTTACAATTCTCCATTTGTAGTTAGTTTTAGTTGAGCTCTACGAACTCATATGACATACAATGGATTAATAACATCGATTTATAATTTATGTCCTCTCAAAAGCTGTATGTTGGCCTCTTTATCCTTTTGTCCTACCCTAAACCCTAAACCCTAAACCCTAAACACCCACATTTAGTTGAGCTCTACGAACTAGTATCACATTCGGTGGAGGAATATCATTAGTTTAAACTTATTGTGGTACAACAAGACTCTTTTTGTCGTTAGAGAGTAATTTCTCCACTCAAAAGCTATATGTTGGCCTCATTCTCCTTTGGTTCTACTGTACTTATTTCGTTACAATTCTCCATTTGTAGTTAGTTTTAGTTGATCTCAACGAACTCATATGACATACAATGGATTAATAACATCGATTTATAATTTATGTCCTCTCAAAAGCTGTATGTTGGCCTCTTTATCCTTTTGTCCTACCCTAAACCCTAAACCCTAAACCCTAAACACCCACATTTAGTTGAGCTCTACGAACTAGTATCACATTCGGTGGAGGAATATCATTAGTTTAAACTTATTGTGGTACAACAAGACTCTTTTTGTCGTTAGAGAGTAATTTCTCCACTCAAAAGCTATATGTTGGCCTCATTCTCCTTTGGTTCTACTGTACTTATTTCGTTACAATTCTCCATTTGTAGTTAGTTTTAGTTGAGCTCACGAACTCATATGACATACAATGGATTAATAACATCGATTTATAATTTATGTCCTCTCAAAAGCTGTATGTTGGCCTCTTTATCCTTTTGTCCTACCCTAAACCCAAACCCTAAACCCTAAACACCCACATTTAGTTGAGCTCTACGAACTAGTATCACATTCGGTGGAGGAATATCATGAGTTTAAACTTATTGTGGTACAACAAGACTCTTTTTGTCGTTAGAGAGTAATTTCTCCACTCAAAAGCTATATGTTGGCCTCATTCTCCTTTGGTTCTACTGTACTTATTTCGTTACAATTCTCCATTTGTAGTTAGTTTTAGTTGAGCTCTACGAACTCATATGACATACAATGGATTAATAACATCGATTTATAATTTATGTCCTCTCAAAAGCTGTATGTTGGCCTCTTTATCCTTTTGTCCTACCCTAAACCCTAAACCTAACTAAACACCCACATTTAGTTGAGCTCTACGAACTAGTATCACATTCGGTGGAGGAATATCATTAGTTTAAACTTATTGTGGTACAACAAGACTCTTTTTGTCGTTAGAGAGTAATTTCTCCACTCAAAAGCTATATGTTGGCCTCATTCTCCTTTGGTTCTACTGTACTTATTTCGTTACAATTCTCCATTTGTAGTTAGTTTTAGTTGAGCTCTACGAACTCATATGACATACAATGGATTAATAACATCGATTTATAATTTATGTCCTCTCAAAAGCTGTATGTTGGCCTCTTTATCCTTTTGTCCTACCCTAAACCCTAAACCCTAAACCCTAAACACCCACATTTAGTTGAGCTCTACGAACTAGTATCACATTCGGTGGAGGAATATCATTAGTTTAAACTTATTGTGGTACAACAAGACTCTTTTTGTCGTTAGAGAGTAATTTCTCCACTCAAAAGCTATATGTTGGCCTCATTCTCCTTTGGTTCTACTGTACTTATTTCGTTACAATTCTCCATTTGTAGTTAGTTTTAGTTGAGCTCTACGAACTCATATGACATACAATGGATTAATAACATCGATTTATAATTTATGTCCTCTCAAAAGCTGTATGTTGGCCTCTTTATCCTTTTGTCCTACCCTAAACCCAAACCCTAAACCCTAAACACCCACATTTAGTTGAGCTCTACGAACTAGTATCACATTCGGTGGAGGAATATCATGAGTTTAAACTTATTGTGGTACAACAAGACTCTTTTTGTCGTTAGAGAGTAATTTCTCCACTCAAAAGCTATATGTTGGCCTCATTCTCCTTTGGTTCTACTGTACTTATTTCGTTACAATTCTCCATTTGTAGTTAGTTTTAGTTGAGCTCTACGAACTCATATGACATCCAATGGATTAATAACATCGATTTATAATTTATGTCCTCTCAAAAGCTGTATGTTGGCCTCTTTATCCTTTTGTCCTACCCTAAACCCTAAACCCTAAACCCTAAACACCCACATTTAGTTGAGCTCTACGAACTAGTATCACATTCGGTGGAGGAATATCATTAGTTTAAACTTATTGTGGTACAACAAGACTCTTTTTGTCGTTAGAGAGTAATTTCTCCACTCAAAAGCTATATGTTGGCCTCATTCTCCTTTGGTTCTACTGTACTTATTTCGTTACAATTCTCCATTTGTAGTTAGTTTTAGTTGAGCTCTACGAACTCATATGACATACAATGGATTAATAACATCGATTTATAATTTATGTCCTCTCAAAAGCTGTATGTTGGCCTCTTTATCCTTTTGTCCTACCCTAAACCCAAACCCTAAACCCTAAACACCCACATTTAGTTGAGCTCTACGAACTAGTATCACATTCGGTGGAGGAATATCATTAGTTTAAACTTATTGTGGTACAACAAGACTCTTTTTGTCGTTAGAGAGTAATTTCTCCACTCAAAAGCTATATGTTGGCCTCATTCTCCTTTGGTTCTACTGTACTTATTTCGTTACAATTCTCCATTTGTAGTTAGTTTTAGTTGAGCTCTACGAACTCATATGACATACAATGGATTAATAACATCGATTTATAATTTATGTCCTCTCAAAAGCTGTATGTTGGCCTCTTTATCCTTTTGTCCTACCCTAAACCCAAACCCTAAACCCTAAACACCCACATTTAGTTGAGCTCTACGAACTAGTATCACATTCGGTGGAGGAATATCATAGTTTAAACTTATTGTGGTACAACAAGACTCTTTTTGTCGTTAGAGAGTAATTTCTCCACTCAAAAGCTATATGTTGGCCTCATTCTCCTTTGGTTCTACTGTACTTATTTCGTTACAATTCTCCATTTGTAGTTAGTTTTAGTTGAGCTCTACGAACTCATATGACATACAATGGATTAATAACATCGATTTATAATTTATGTCCTCTCAAAAGCTGTATGTTGGCCTCTTTATCCTTTTGTCCTACCCTAAACCCTAAACCCTAAACCCTAAACACCCACATTTAGTTGAGCTCTACGAACTAGTATCACATTCGGTGGAGGAATATCATTAGTTTAAACTTATTGTGGTACAACAAGACTCTTTTTGTCGTTAGAGAGTAATTTCTCCACTCAAAAGCTATATGTTGGCCTCATTCTCCTTTGGTTCTACTGTACTTATTTCGTTACAATTCTCCATTTGTAGTTAGTTTTAGTTGAGCTCTACGAACTCATATGACATACAATGGATTAATAACATCGATTTATAATTTATGTCCTCTCAAAAGCTGTATGTTGGCCTCTTTATCCTTTTGTCCTACCCTAAACCCTAAACCCTAAACCCTAAACACCCACATTTAGTTGAGCTCTACGAACTAGTATCACATTCGGTGGAGGAATATCATTAGTTTAAACTTATTGTGGTACAACAAGACTCTTTTTGTCGTTAGAGAGTAATTTCTCCACTCAAAAGCTATATGTTGGCCTCATTCTCCTTTGGTTCTACTGTACTTATTTCGTTACAATTCTCCATTTGTAGTTAGTTTTAGTTGAGCTCTACGAACTCATATGACATACAATGGATTAATAACATCGATTTATAATTTATGTCCTCTCAAAAGCTGTATGTTGGCCTCTTTATCCTTTTGTCCTACCCTAAACCCTAAACCCTAAACCCTAAACACCCACATTTAGTTGAGCTCTACGAACTAGTATCACATTCGGTGGAGGAATATCATTAGTTTAAACTTATTGTGGTACAACAAGACTCTTTTTGTCGTTAGAGAGTAATTTCTCCACTCAAAAGCTATATGTTGGCCTCATTCTCCTTTGGTTCTACTGTACTTATTTCGTTACAATTCTCCATTTGTAGTTAGTTTTAGTTGAGCTCTACGAACTCATATGACATACAATGGATTAATAACATCGATTTATAATTTATGTCCTCTCAAAAGCTGTATGTTGGCCTCTTTATCCTTTTGTCCTACCCTAAACCCTAAACCCTAAACCCTAAACACCCACATTTAGTTGAGCTCTACGAACTAGTATCACATTCGGTGGAGGAATATCATTAGTTTAAACTTATTGTGGTACAACAAGACTCTTTTTGTCGTTAGAGAGTAATTTCTCCACTCAAAAGCTATATGTTGGCCTCATTCTCCTTTGGTTCTACTGTACTTATTTCGTTACAATTCTCCATTTGTAGTTAGTTTTAGTTGAGCTCTACGAACTCATATGACATACAATGGATTAATAACATCGATTTATAATTTATGTCCTCTCAAAAGCTGTATGTTGGCCTCTTTATCCTTTTGTCCTACCCTAAACCCTAAACCCTAAACCCTAAACACCCACATTTAGTTGAGCTCTACGAACTAGTATCACATTCGGTGGAGGAATATCATTAGTTTAAACTTATTGTGGTACAACAAGACTCTTTTTGTCGTTAGAGAGTAATTTCTCCACTCAAAAGCTATATGTTGGCCTCATTCTCCTTTGGTTCTACTGTACTTATTTCGTTACAATTCTCCATTTGTAGTTAGTTTTAGTTGAGCTCTACGAACTCATATGACATACAATGGATTAATAACATCGATTTATAATTTATGTCCTCTCAAAAGCTGTATGTTGGCCTCTTTATCCTTTTGTCCTACCCTAAACCCTAAACCCTAAACCCTAAACACCCACATTTAGTTGAGCTCTACGAACTAGTATCACATTCGGTGGAGGAATATCATTAGTTTAAACTTATTGTGGTACAACAAGACTCTTTTTGTCGTTAGAGAGTAATTTCTCCACTCAAAAGCTATATGTTGGCCTCATTCTCCTTTGGTTCTACTGTACTTATTTCGTTACAATTCTCCATTTGTAGTTAGTTTTAGTTGAGCTCTACGAACTCATATGACATACAATGGATTAATAACATCGATTTATAATTTATGTCCTCTCAAAAGCTGTATGTTGGCCTCTTTATCCTTTTGTCCTACCCTAAACCCTAAACCCTAAACCCTAAACACCCACATTTAGTTGAGCTCTACGAACTAGTATCACATTCGGTGGAGGAATATCATTAGTTTAAACTTATTGTGGTACAACAAGACTCTTTTTGTCGTTAGAGAGTAATTTCTCCACTCAAAAGCTATATGTTGGCCTCATTCTCCTTTGGTTCTACTGTACTTATTTCGTTACAATTCTCCATTTGTAGTTAGTTTTAGTTGAGCTCTACGAACTCATATGACATACAATGGATTAATAACATCGATTTATAATTTATGTCCTCTCAAAAGCTGTATGTTGGCCTCTTTATCCTTTTGTCCTACCCTAAACCCTAAACCCTAAACCCTAAACACCCACATTTAGTTGAGCTCTACGAACTAGTATCACATTCGGTGGAGGAATATCATTAGTTTAAACTTATTGTGGTACAACAAGACTCTTTTTGTCGTTAGAGAGTAATTTCTCCACTCAAAAGCTATATGTTGGCCTCATTCTCCTTTGGTTCTACTGTACTTATTTCGTTACAATTCTCCATTTGTAGTTAGTTTTAGTTGAGCTCTACGAACTCATATGACATACAATGGATTAATAACATCGATTTATAATTTATGTCCTCTCAAAAGCTGTATGTTGGCCTCTTTATCCTTTTGTCCTACCCTAAACCCTAAACCCTAAACCCTAAACACCCACATTTAGTTGAGCTCTACGAACTAGTATCACATTCGGTGGAGGAATATCATTAGTTTAAACTTATTGTGGTACAACAAGACTCTTTTTGTCGTTAGAGAGTAATTTCTCCACTCAAAAGCTATATGTTGGCCTCATTCTCCTTTGGTTCTACTGTACTTATTTCGTTACAATTCTCCATTTGTAGTTAGTTTTAGTTGAGCTCTACGAACTCATATGACATACAATGGATTAATAACATCGATTTATAATTTATGTCCTCTCAAAAGCTGTATGTTGGCCTCTTTATCCTTTTGTCCTACCCTAAACCCTAAACCCTAAACCCTAAACACCCACATTTAGTTGAGCTCTACGAACTAGTATCACATTCGGTGGAGGAATATCATTAGTTTAAACTTATTGTGGTACAACAAGACTCTTTTTGTCGTTAGAGAGTAATTTCTCCACTCAAAAGCTATATGTTGGCCTCATTCTCCTTTGGTTCTACTGTACTTATTTCGTTACAATTCTCCATTTGTAGTTAGTTTTAGTTGAGCTCTACGAACTCATATGACATACAATGGATTAATAACATCGATTTATAATTTATGTCCTCTCAAAAGCTGTATGTTGGCCTCTTTATCCTTTTGTCCTACCCTAAACCCTAAACCCTAAACCCTAAACACCCACATTTAGTTGAGCTCTACGAACTAGTATCACATTCGGTGGAGGAATATCATTAGTTTAAACTTATTGTGGTACAACAAGACTCTTTTTGTCGTTAGAGAGTAATTTCTCCACTCAAAAGCTATATGTTGGCCTCATTCTCCTTTGGTTCTACTGTACTTATTTCGTTACAATTCTCCATTTGTAGTTAGTTTTAGTTGAGCTCTACGAACTCATATGACATACAATGGATTAATAACATCGATTTATAATTTATGTCCTCTCAAAAGCTGTATGTTGGCCTCTTTATCCTTTTGTCCTACCCTAAACCCTAAACCCTAAACCCTAAACACCCACATTTAGTTGAGCTCTACGAACTAGTATCACATTCGGTGGAGGAATATCATTAGTTTAAACTTATTGTGGTACAACAAGACTCTTTTTGTCGTTAGAGAGTAATTTCTCCACTCAAAAGCTATATGTTGGCCTCATTCTCCTTTGGTTCTACTGTACTTATTTCGTTACAATTCTCCATTTGTAGTTAGTTTTAGTTGAGCTCTACGAACTCATATGACATACAATGGATTAATAACATCGATTTATAATTTATGTCCTCTCAAAAGCTGTATGTTGGCCTCTTTATCCTTTTGTCCTACCCTAAACCCTAAACCCTAAACCCTAAACACCCACATTTAGTTGAGCTCTACGAACTAGTATCACATTCGGTGGAGGAATATCATTAGTTTAAACTTATTGTGGTACAACAAGACTCTTTTTGTCGTTAGAGAGTAATTTCTCCACTCAAAAGCTATATGTTGGCCTCATTCTCCTTTGGTTCTACTGTACTTATTTCGTTACAATTCTCCATTTGTAGTTAGTTTTAGTTGAGCTCTACGAACTCATATGACATACAATGGATTAATAACATCGATTTATAATTTATGTCCTCTCAAAAGCTGTATGTTGGCCTCTTTATCCTTTTGTCCTACCCTAAACCCTAAACCCTAAACCCTAAACACCCACATTTAGTTGAGCTCTACGAACTAGTATCACATTCGGTGGAGGAATATCATTAGTTTAAACTTATTGTGGTACAACAAGACTCTTTTTGTCGTTAGAGAGTAATTTCTCCACTCAAAAGCTATATGTTGGCCTCATTCTCCTTTGGTTCTACTGTACTTATTTCGTTACAATTCTCCATTTGTAGTTAGTTTTAGTTGAGCTCTACGAACTCATATGACATACAATGGATTAATAACATCGATTTATAATTTATGTCCTCTCAAAAGCTGTATGTTGGCCTCTTTATCCTTTTGTCCTACCCTAAACCCAAAACCCTAAACCCTAAACACCCACATTTAGTTGAGCTCTACGAACTAGTATCACATTCGGTGGAGGAATATCATTAGTTTAAACTTATTGTGGTACAACAAGACTCTTTTTGTCGTTAGAGAGTAATTTCTCCACTCAAAAGCTATATGTTGGCCTCATTCTCCTTTGGTTCTACTGTACTTATTTCGTTACAATTCTCCATTTGTAGTTAGTTTTAGTTGAGCTCTACGAACTCATATGACATACAATGGATTAATAACATCGATTTATAATTTATGTCCTCTCAAAAGCTGTATGTTGGCCTCTTTATCCTTTTGTCCTACCCTAAACCCTAAACCCTAAACCCTAAACACCCACATTTAGTTGAGCTCTACGAACTAGTATCACATTCGGTGGAGGAATATCATTAGTTTAAACTTATTGTGGTACAACAAGACTCTTTTTGTCGTTAGAGAGTAATTTCTCCACTCAAAAGCTATATGTTGGCCTCATTCTCCTTTGGTTCTACTGTACTTATTTCGTTACAATTCTCCATTTGTAGTTAGTTTTAGTTGAGCTCTACGAACTCATATGACATACAATGGATTAATAACATCGATTTATAATTTATGTCCTCTCAAAAGCTGTATGTTGGCCTCTTTATCCTTTTGTCCTACCCTAAACCCTAAACCCTAAACCCTAAACACCCACATTTAGTTGAGCTCTACGAACTAGTATCACATTCGGTGGAGGAATATCATTAGTTTAAACTTATTGTGGTACAACAAGACTCTTTTTGTCGTTAGAGAGTAATTTCTCCACTCAAAAGCTATATGTTGGCCTCATTCTCCTTTGGTTCTACTGTACTTATTTCGTTACAATTCTCCATTTGTAGTTAGTTTTAGTTGAGCTCTACGAACTCATATGACATACAATGGATTAATAACATCGATTTATAATTTATGTCCTCTCAAAAGCTGTATGTTGGCCTCTTTATCCTTTTGTCCTACCCTAAACCCTAAACCCTAAACCCTAAACACCCACATTTAGTTGAGCTCTACGAACTAGTATCACATTCGGTGGAGGAATATCATTAGTTTAAACTTATTGTGGTACAACAAGACTCTTTTTGTCGTTAGAGAGTAATTTCTCCACTCAAAAGCTATATGTTGGCCTCATTCTCCTTTGGTTCTACTGTACTTATTTCGTTACAATTCTCCATTTGTAGTTAGTTTTAGTTGAGCTCTACGAACTCATATGACATACAATGGATTAATAACATCGATTTATAATTTATGTCCTCTCAAAAGCTGTATGTTGGCCTCTTTATCCTTTTGTCCTACCCTAAACCCTAAACCCTAAACCCTAAACACCCACATTTAGTTGAGCTCTACGAACTAGTATCACATTCGGTGGAGGAATATCATTAGTTTAAACTTATTGTGGTACAACAAGACTCTTTTTGTCGTTAGAGAGTAATTTCTCCACTCAAAAGCTATATGTTGGCCTCATTCTCCTTTGGTTCTACTGTACTTATTTCGTTACAATTCTCCATTTGTAGTTAGTTTTAGTTGAGCTCTACGAACTCATATGACATACAATGGATTAATAACATCGATTTATAATTTATGTCCTCTCAAAAGCTGTATGTTGGCCTCTTTATCCTTTTGTCCTACCCTAAACCCTAAACCCTAAACCCTAAACACCCACATTTAGTTGAGCTCTACGAACTAGTATCACATTCGGTGGAGGAATATCATTAGTTTAAACTTATTGTGGTACAACAAGACTCTTTTTGTCGTTAGAGAGTAATTTCTCCACTCAAAAGCTATATGTTGGCCTCATTCTCCTTTGGTTCTACTGTACTTATTTCGTTACAATTCTCCATTTGTAGTTAGTTTTAGTTGAGCTCTACGAACTCATATGACATACAATGGATTAATAACATCGATTTATAATTTATGTCCTCTCAAAAGCTGTATGTTGGCCTCTTTATCCTTTTGTCCTACCCTAAACCCTAAACCCTAAACCCTAAACACCCACATTTAGTTGAGCTCTACGAACTAGTATCACATTCGGTGGAGGAATATCATTAGTTTAAACTTATTGTGGTACAACAAGACTCTTTTTGTCGTTAGAGAGTAATTTCTCCACTCAAAAGCTATATGTTGGCCTCATTCTCCTTTGGTTCTACTGTACTTATTTCGTTACAATTCTCCATTTGTAGTTAGTTTTAGTTGAGCTCTACGAACTCATATGACATACAATGGATTAATAACATCGATTTATAATTTATGTCCTCTCAAAAGCTGTATGTTGGCCTCTTTATCCTTTTGTCCTACCCTAAACCCTAAACCCTAAACCCTAAACACCCACATTTAGTTGAGCTCTACGAACTAGTATCACATTCGGTGGAGGAATATCATTAGTTTAAACTTATTGTGGTACAACAAGACTCTTTTTGTCGTTAGAGAGTAATTTCTCCACTCAAAAGCTATATGTTGGCCTCATTCTCCTTTGGTTCTACTGTACTTATTTCGTTACAATTCTCCATTTGTAGTTAGTTTTAGTTGAGCTCTACGAACTCATATGACATACAATGGATTAATAACATCGATTTATAATTTATGTCCTCTCAAAAGCTGTATGTTGGCCTCTTTATCCTTTTGTCCTACCCTAAACCCTAAACCCTAAACCCTAAACACCCACATTTAGTTGAGCTCTACGAACTAGTATCACATTCGGTGGAGGAATATCATTAGTTTAAACTTATTGTGGTACAACAAGACTCTTTTTGTCGTTAGAGAGTAATTTCTCCACTCAAAAGCTATATGTTGGCCTCATTCTCCTTTGGTTCTACTGTACTTATTTCGTTACAATTCTCCATTTGTAGTTAGTTTTAGTTGAGCTCTACGAACTCATATGACATACAATGGATTAATAACATCGATTTATAATTTATGTCCTCTCAAAAGCTGTATGTTGGCCTCTTTATCCTTTTGTCCTACCCTAAACCCTAAACCCTAAACCCTAAACACCCACATTTAGTTGAGCTCTACGAACTAGTATCACATTCGGTGGAGGAATATCATTAGTTTAAACTTATTGTGGTACAACAAGACTCTTTTTGTCGTTAGAGAGTAATTTCTCCACTCAAAAGCTATATGTTGGCCTCATTCTCCTTTGGTTCTACTGTACTTATTTCGTTACAATTCTCCATTTGTAGTTAGTTTTAGTTGAGCTCTACGAACTCATATGACATACAATGGATTAATAACATCGATTTATAATTTATGTCCTCTCAAAAGCTGTATGTTGGCCTCTTTATCCTTTTGTCCTACCCTAAACCCTAAACCCTAAACCCTAAACACCCACATTTAGTTGAGCTCTACGAACTAGTATCACATTCGGTGGAGGAATATCATTAGTTTAAACTTATTGTGGTACAACAAGACTCTTTTTGTCGTTAGAGAGTAATTTCTCCACTCAAAAGCTATATGTTGGCCTCATTCTCCTTTGGTTCTACTGTACTTATTTCGTTACAATTCTCCATTTGTAGTTAGTTTTAGTTGAGCTCTACGAACTCATATGACATACAATGGATTAATAACATCGATTTATAATTTATGTCCTCTCAAAAGCTGTATGTTGGCCTCTTTATCCTTTTGTCCTACCCTAAACCCTAAACCCTAAACCCTAAACACCCACATTTAGTTGAGCTCTACGAACTAGTATCACATTCGGTGGAGGAATATCATTAGTTTAAACTTATTGTGGTACAACAAGACTCTTTTTGTCGTTAGAGAGTAATTTCTCCACTCAAAAGCTATATGTTGGCCTCATTCTCCTTTGGTTCTACTGTACTTATTTCGTTACAATTCTCCATTTGTAGTTAGTTTTAGTTGAGCTCTACGAACTCATATGACATCCAATGGATTAATAACATCGATTTATAATTTATGTCCTCTCAAAAGCTGTATGTTGGCCTCTTTATCCTTTTGTCCTACCCTAAACCCTAAACCCTAAACCCTAAACACCCACATTTAGTTGAGCTCTACGAACTAGTATCACATTCGGTGGAGGAATATCATTAGTTTAAACTTATTGTGGTACAACAAGACTCTTTTTGTCGTTAGAGAGTAATTTCTCCACTCAAAAGCTATATGTTGGCCTCATTCTCCTTTGGTTCTACTGTACTTATTTCGTTACAATTCTCCATTTGTAGTTAGTTTTAGTTGAGCTCTACGAACTCATATGACATACAATGGATTAATAACATCGATTTATAATTTATGTCCTCTCAAAAGCTGTATGTTGGCCTCTTTATCCTTTTGTCCTACCCTAAACCCTAAACCCTAAACCCTAAACACCCACATTTAGTTGAGCTCTACGAACTAGTATCACATTCGGTGGAGGAATATCATTAGTTTAAACTTATTGTGGTACAACAAGACTCTTTTTGTCGTTAGAGAGTAATTTCTCCACTCAAAAGCTATATGTTGGCCTCATTCTCCTTTGGTTCTACTGTACTTATTTCGTTACAATTCTCCATTTGTAGTTAGTTTTAGTTGAGCTCTACGAACTCATATGACATACAATGGATTAATAACATCGATTTATAATTTATGTCCTCTCAAAAGCTGTATGTTGGCCTCTTTATCCTTTTGTCCTACCCTAAACCCTAAACCCTAAACCCTAAACACCCACATTTAGTTGAGCTCTACGAACTAGTATCACATTCGGTGGAGGAATATCATTAGTTTAAACTTATTGTGGTACAACAAGACTCTTTTTGTCGTTAGAGAGTAATTTCTCCACTCAAAAGCTATATGTTGGCCTCATTCTCCTTTGGTTCTACTGTACTTATTTCGTTACAATTCTCCATTTGTAGTTAGTTTTAGTTGAGCTCTACGAACTCATATGACATACAATGGATTAATAACATCGATTTATAATTTATGTCCTCTCAAAAGCTGTATGTTGGCCTCTTTATCCTTTTGTCCTACCCTAAACCCTAAACCCTAAACCCTAAACACCCACATTTAGTTGAGCTCT
Organism: Lotus japonicus; assembly: GCF_012489685.1. NCBI lineage: Eukaryota > Viridiplantae > Streptophyta > Magnoliopsida > Fabales > Fabaceae > Lotus > Lotus japonicus. The sequence goes on from NC_080044.1 coordinate 37,782,035, forward strand.
ACGAACTAGTATCACATTCGGTGGAGGAATATCATTAGTTTAAACTTATTGTGGTACAACAAGACTCTTTTTGTCGTTAGAGAGTAATTTCTCCACTCAAAAGCTATATGTTGGCCTCATTCTCCTTTGGTTCTACTGTACTTATTTCGTTACAATTCTCCATTTGTAGTTAGTTTTAGTTGAGCTCTACGAACTCATATGACATACAATGGATTAATAACATCGATTTATAATTTATGTCCTCTCAAAAGCTGTATGTTGGCCTCTTTATCCTTTTGTCCTACCCTAAACCCTAAACCCTAAACCCTAAACACCCACATTTAGTTGAGCTCTACGAACTAGTATCACATTCGGTGGAGGAATATCATTAGTTTAAACTTATTGTGGTACAACAAGACTCTTTTTGTCGTTAGAGAGTAATTTCTCCACTCAAAAGCTATATGTTGGCCTCATTCTCCTTTGGTTCTACTGTACTTATTTCGTTACAATTCTCCATTTGTAGTTAGTTTTAGTTGAGCTCAACGAACTCATATGACATACAATGGATTAATAACATCGATTTATAATTTATGTCCTCTCAAAAGCTGTATGTTGGCCTCTTTATCCTTTTGTCCTACCCTAAACCCTAAACCCTAAACCCTAAACACCCACATTTAGTTGAGCTCTACGAACTAGTATCACATTCGGTGGAGGAATATCATTAGTTTAAACTTATTGTGGTACAACAAGACTCTTTTTGTCGTTAGAGAGTAATTTCTCCACTCAAAAGCTATATGTTGGCCTCATTCTCCTTTGGTTCTACTGTACTTATTTCGTTACAATTCTCCATTTGTAGTTAGTTTTAGTTGAGCTCTACGAACTCATATGACATACAATGGATTAATAACATCGATTTATAATTTATGTCCTCTCAAAAGCTGTATGTTGGCCTCTTTATCCTTTTGTCCTACCCTAAACCCAAACCCTAAACCCTAAACACCCACATTTAGTTGAGCTCTACGAACTAGTATCACATTCGGTGGAGGAATATCATGAGTTTAAACTTATTGTGGTACAACAAGACTCTTTTTGTCGTTAGAGAGTAATTTCTCCACTCAAAAGCTATATGTTGGCCTCATTCTCCTTTGGTTCTACTGTACTTATTTCGTTACAATTCTCCATTTGTAGTTAGTTTTAGTTGAGCTCTACGAACTCATATGACATCCAATGGATTAATAACATCGATTTATAATTTATGTCCTCTCAAAAGCTGTATGTTGGCCTCTTTATCCTTTTGTCCTACCCTAAACCCTAAACCCTAAACCCTAAACACCCACATTTAGTTGAGCTCTACGAACTAGTATCACATTCGGTGGAGGAATATCATTAGTTTAAACTTATTGTGGTACAACAAGACTCTTTTTGTCGTTAGAGAGTAATTTCTCCACTCAAAAGCTATATGTTGGCCTCATTCTCCTTTGGTTCTACTGTACTTATTTCGTTACAATTCTCCATTTGTAGTTAGTTTTAGTTGAGCTCAACGAACTCATATGACATACAATGGATTAATAACATCGATTTATAATTTATGTCCTCTCAAAAGCTGTATGTTGGCCTCTTTATCCTTTTGTCCTACCCTAAACCCTAAACCCTAAACCCTAAACACCCACATTTAGTTGAGCTCTACGAACTAGTATCACATTCGGTGGAGGAATATCATTAGTTTAAACTTATTGTGGTACAACAAGACTCTTTTTGTCGTTAGAGAGTAATTTCTCCACTCAAAAGCTATATGTTGGCCTCATTCTCCTTTGGTTCTACTGTACTTATTTCGTTACAATTCTCCATTTGTAGTTAGTTTTAGTTGAGCTCAACGAACTCATATGACATACAATGGATTAATAACATCGATTTATAATTTATGTCCTCTCAAAAGCTGTATGTTGGCCTCTTTATCCTTTTGTCCTACCCTAAACCCTAAACCCTAAACCCTAAACACCCACATTTAGTTGAGCTCTACGAACTAGTATCACATTCGGTGGAGGAATATCATTAGTTTAAACTTATTGTGGTACAACAAGACTCTTTTTGTCGTTAGAGAGTAATTTCTCCACTCAAAAGCTATATGTTGGCCTCATTCTCCTTTGGTTCTACTGTACTTATTTCGTTACAATTCTCCATTTGTAGTTAGTTTTAGTTGAGCTCTACGAACTCATATGACATCCAATGGATTAATAACATGATTTATAATTTATGTCCTCTCAAAAGCTGTATGTTGGCCTCTTTATCCTTTTGTCCTACCTAAACCCTAAACCCTAAACCCTAAACACCCACATTTAGTTGAGCTCTACGAACTAGTATCACATTCGGTGGAGGAATATCATTAGTTTAAACTTATTGTGGTACAACAAGACTCTTTTTGTCGTTAGAGAGTAATTTCTCCACTCAAAAGCTATATGTTGGCCTCATTCTCCTTTGGTTCTACTGTACTTATTTCGTTACAATTCTCCATTTGTAGTTAGTTTTAGTTGAGCTCAACGAACTCATATGACATACAATGGATTAATAACATCGATTTATAATTTATGTCCTCTCAAAAGCTGTATGTTGGCCTCTTTATCCTTTTGTCCTACCCTAAACCCTAAACCCTAAACCCTAAACACCCACATTTAGTTGAGCTCTACGAACTAGTATCACATTCGGTGGAGGAATATCATTAGTTTAAACTTATTGTGGTACAACAAGACTCTTTTTGTCGTTAGAGAGTAATTTCTCCACTCAAAAGCTATATGTTGGCCTCATTCTCCTTTGGTTCTACTGTACTTATTTCGTTACAATTCTCCATTTGTAGTTAGTTTTAGTTGAGCTCAACGAACTCATATGACATACAATGGATTAATAACATCGATTTATAATTTATGTCCTCTCAAAAGCTGTATGTTGGCCTCTTTATCCTTTTGTCCTACCTAAACCCTAAACCCTAAACCCTAAACACCCACATTTAGTTGAGCTCTACGAACTAGTATCACATTCGGTGGAGAATATCATTAGTTTAAACTTATTGTGGTACAACAAGACTCTTTTTGTCGTTAGAGAGTAATTTCTCCACTCAAAAGCTATATGTTGGCCTCATTCTCCTTTGGTTCTACTGTACTTATTTCGTTACAATTCTCCATTTGTAGTTAGTTTTAGTTGAGCTCAACGAACTCATATGACATACAATGGATTAATAACATCGATTTATAATTTATGTCCTCTCAAAAGCTGTATGTTGGCCTCTTTATCCTTTTGTCCTACCCTAAACCCTAAACCCTAAACACCCACATTTAGTTGAGCTTACGAACTAGTATCACATTCGGTGGAGGAATATCATTAGTTTAAACTTATTGTGGTACAACAAGACTCTTTTTGTCGTTAGAGAGTAATTTCTCCACTCAAAAGCTATATGTTGGCCTCATTCTCCTTTGGTTCTACTGTACTTATTTCGTTACAATTCTCCATTTGTAGTTAGTTTTAGTTGAGCTCTACGAACTCATATGACATACAATGGATTAATAACATCGATTTATAATTTATGTCCTCTCAAAAGCTGTATGTTGGCCTCTTTATCCTTTTGTCCTACCCTAAACCCTAAACCCTAAACCCTAAACACCCACATTTAGTTGAGCTCTACGAACTAGTATCACATTCGGTGGAGGAATATCATTAGTTTAAACTTATTGTGGTACAACAAGACTCTTTTTGTCGTTAGAGAGTAATTTCTCCACTCAAAAGCTATATGTTGGCCTCATTCTCCTTGGTTCTACTGTACTTATTTCGTTACAATTCTCCATTTGTAGTTAGTTTTAGTTGATCTCAACGAACTCATATGACATACAATGGATTAATAACATCGATTTATAATTTATGTCCTCTCAAAAGCTGTATGTTGGCCTCTTTATCCTTTTGTCCTACCCTAAACCCTAAACCCTAAACCCTAAACACCCACATTTAGTTGAGCTCTACGAACTAGTATCACATTCGGTGGAGGAATATCATTAGTTTAAACTTATTGTGGTACAACAAGACTCTTTTTGTCGTTAGAGAGTAATTTCTCCACTCAAAAGCTATATGTTGGCCTCATTCTCCTTGGTTCTACTGTACTTATTTCGTTACAATTCTCCATTTGTAGTTAGTTTTAGTTGATTTCAACGAACTCATATGACATACAATGGATTAATAACATAGATTTATAATTTATGTCCTCTCAAAAGCTGTATGTTGGCCTCTTTATCCTTTTGTCCTACCCTAAACCCTAAACCCTAAACCCTAAACACCCACATTTAGTTGAGCTCTACGAACTAGTATCACATTCGGTGGAGGAATATCATGAGTTTAAACTTATTGTGGTACAACAAGACTCTTTTTGTCGTTAGAGAGTAATTTCTCCACTCAAAAGCTATATGTTGGCCTCATTCTCCTTTGGTTCTACTGTACTTATTTCGTTACAATTCTCCATTTGTAGTTAGTTTTAGTTGAGCTCTACGAACTCATATGACATCCAATGGATTAATAACTTTGATTTATAATTTATGTCCTCTCAAAAGCTGTATGTTGGCCTCTTTATCCTTTTGTCCTACCCTAAACCCTAAACCCTAAACCCTAAACACCCTAATTTAGTTGAGCTCTACGAACTAGCATCACATTCGGTGGAGGAATATCATTAGTTTAAACTTATTGTGGTACAACAAGACTCTTTTTGTCGTTAGAGAGTAATTTCTCCACTCAAAAGCTATATGTTGGCCTCATTCTCCGTTGGTTCTACTGTACTTATTTCGTTACAATTCTCCATTTGTAGTTAGTTTTAGTTGATTTCAACGAACTCATATGACATACAATGGATTAATAACATAGATTTATAATTTATGTCCTCTCAAAAGCTGTATGTTGGCCTCTTTATCCTTTTGTCCTACCCTAAACCCTAAACCCTAAACCCTAAACACCCACATTTAGTTGAGCTATACGAACTAGTATCACATTCGGTGGAGGAATATCATTAGTTTAAACTTATTGTGGTACAACAAGACTCTTTTTGTCGTTAGAGAGTAATTTCTCCACTCAAAAGCTATATGTTGGCCTCATTCTCCTTTGGTTCTACTGTACTTATTTCGTTACAATTCTCCATTTGTAGTTAGTTTTAGTTGAGCTCAACAAACTCATATGACATACAATGGATTAATAACATCGATTTATAATTTATGTCCTCTCAAAAGCCGTATGTTGGCCTCTTTATCCTTTTGTCCTACCCTAAACCCTAAACCCTAAACACCCACATTTAGTTGTGCTCTACGAACTAGTATCACATTCGGTGGAGGAATATCATTAGTTTAAACTTATTGTGGTACAACAAGACTCTTTTTGTCGTTAGAGAGTAATTTCTCCACTCAAAAGCTATATGTTGGCCTCATTCTCCTTTGGTTCTACTGTACTTATTTCGTTACAATTCTCCATTTGTAGTTAGTTTTAGTTGAGCTCTACGAACTCATATGACATCCAACGGATTAATAACATTGATTTATAATTGATGTCCTCTCAAAAGCTGTATGTTGGCCTCTTTATCCTTTTGTCCTACCCTAAACCCTAAACCCTAAACCCTAAACACCCACATTTAGTTGAGCTATACGAACTAGTATCACATTCGGTGGAGGAATATCATTAGTTTAAACTTATTGTGGTACAACAAGACTCTTTTTGTCGTTAGAGAGTAATTTCTCCACTCAAAAGCTATATGTTGGCCTCATTCTCCATTGGTTCTACTGTACTTATTTCGTTACAATTCTCCATTTGTAGTTAGTTTTAGTTGATCTCAACAAACTCATATGACATACAATGGATTAATAACATCGATTTATAATTTATGTCCTCTCAAAAGCTGTATGTTGGCCTCTTTATCCTATTGTCCTACCCTAAACCCTAAACCCTAAACCCTAAACACCCACATTTAGTTGAGCTATACGAACTAGTATCACATTCGGTGGAGGAATATCATTAGTTTAAACTTATTGTGGTACAACAAGACTCTTTTTGTCGTTAGAGAGTAATTTCTCCACTCAAAAGCAATATGTTGGCCTCATTCTCCTTTGGTTCTACTGTACTTATTTCGTTACAATTCTTCATTTGTAGTTAGTTTTAGTTGAGCTCAACGAACTCATATGACATACAATGGATTAATAACATCGATTTATAATTTATGTCATCTCAAAAGCTGTATGTTGGCCTCTTTATCCTTTTGTCCTACCCTAAACCCTAAACCCTAAACCCTAAACACCCACATTTAGTTGAGCTCTACGAACTAGTATCACATTCACTAAAGGTACCTCCTTGTTTCTTAAGCGCTTTATACTTCGATTGACGATCTTGATGGGTGGCACCTCCATTGTCAGATCATCTCTCAGTTGTATATCGTCTGGCGTAATCACATGTGAATCATCTGCCATGTACTTCCGCAACTGCGACACATGAAGAACGTCATGGATGTTGGATAGAGACGGTGGTAGGGCGATCCTGTACGCCACCGGTCCAACTCGCTCCGTGATCTGGTACGGCCCAATAAACTTCGGAGTAAGCTTCTTGGACTTGATTGCCCTTCCGACACCTGTCATCGGGGTAACCCGCAAGAAGACATGGACTCCGGCCTAAAATTCCAACTCCTTCCGTCGGTTGTCGGCGTAACTCTTTTGGCGACCCTGCGCGGTTTTCATCTTTTCCTGAATTCTCCTGACTTCCTCGGTGGTCTGTTGCACCAATTCCGGGCCAATCACCAAATTTTCTCCATCTTGATGCAAGCATAAGGGCGTACGACACCTCCGACCGTACAAAGCTTCGTAAGGTGCCATGCCGATGCTCGCATGGAAACTATTGTTGTAAGTGAATTCGATCAATGGCAGCGTCTCATCCCAACTGCCCTTGTGATCCAACACACAGGCCCGTAGCAAATCTTCCAGCGACTGGATTGTCCTCTCTGTCTGCCCATCGGTTTGCGGATGATAGGCAGAGCTCAATCTCAACTTAGTTCCGAGGGCCTGCTGTAAGGCTCCCCAAAAGTGAGAGGTAAACCTCGGATCTCTGTCTGACACGATGCTGGTCGGTACACCATGCATACGCACAACCTCAGCCACATAAATCTCCGCCAGTTTCTCCACCTTGTACTTCAGGTTGATCGGGATAAAATGAGCGGTCTTTGTCAAACGATCAACAACAACCCAAATTGCATCGAACTTCCTCCGAGTTAAAGGTAAAGCCGTCATGAAGTCCATAGAAATACTGTCCCACTTCCACTCTGGGACATCTAGTGGTTGCAGCTTCCCTGCGGGCTTCTGATGCTCTACCTTCGCTTTCTGACATGTCAAACAAGTAGAAACATACTCAGCAACCTGCTTCTTCATCCCAGGCCACCAGAAGTGAAGTTTCAAGTCCTGATACATCTTGTTCATTCCGGGATGGATACTCAACCTACTCTTGTGCCCTTCATCCAGGATCAATCTTCTCATTTCTGCATCGTTAGGCACACATATCCGTCCCTTGCATCGCAGAATATTGTCATTCCCAAAAGAGAACTCTGGTGCCTTTCCCTGAGTCACACGGTCTCGCCACTCAGCTATCCCTTCATCAGTCTCTTGTCTAGACTTGATCTCTTCCAAAAGTCCACTTGACACCGTCACCATTCCGAAACTCAGTCTTCCTGGTGCGAGCTTAACGTCCAAGCTCATATCTCGGAAAGCCTCGAACAGTTCTAACTCCTTGACCATCATTAAGGACACATGTATAGCCTTCCGGCTGAGAGCGTCGGCTACGACATTGCTTTTCCCCGGATGGTACTGTAGAGTGAACTCATAGTCCTGAAGGAATTCCATCCATCTCCGCTGCCTCATGTTCAGATCCTTCTGATCAAATAAGTACTTTAAACTCTTATGATCGCTGTAGATCGTGAACGTACTGCCATAGAGATAGTGTCTCCAAATCTTGAGAGCATAAACTATGGCAGCCAACTCCAAGTCATGTGTGGGGTAGTTCTTCTCATGAGTCTTCAACTGCCTTGAAGCATAGGCAATTGCTTTCTTATCTTGCATCATTACACAACCCAGACCATTGTGTGACGCATCACAGTAAACGTCATATGGTTCTCCTTCCTTGGGTAAAGCTAGTATCGGTGCAGTAGTCAGTCGCTTCTTCATTTCCTGGAAACTCTCTTCACATTTCTCCGTCCATGCAAAAGGTTGGTTCTTCTTTGTCAACTGAGTCAACGGTGAAGTCAACTTTGCATAATCCTTCACGAAGCGTCTATAGTAGCCAGCAAGTCCAACAAAACTTCTGATGTCGCTTGCTGTCTTAGGTTGTTCCCATGACATGATCGATTCAATCTTGCTGGGGTCAACAGCCACACCCTGACTTGATATGACATGACCTAGGAACTTCACCTCTTCCATCCAGAATTCACACTTCGAGCCATTAGCATATAGCTCCTTCTCCCGCAATACTCCTAGCACTTGACGCAAATGCTCTTCGTGTTCTTCTTTACTCTTCGAGTAAATCAAAATATCGTCAATGAACACCACCACGAACTTGTCCAGGAATGGCCTGAACACTCTGTTCATGTAGTCCATAAATACTGCGGGTGCATTTGTAACTCCAAATGGCATCACGAGATACTCATAATGCCCATAACGAGTTCTGAATGCGGTTTTCTGTATGTCAGCCTCCTTGACACGGATTTGGTGATATCCTGACTTCAGATCTATCTTCGAGAAAACAACAGCACCCCGAAGTTGATCCATCAAATCATCTATCCGAGGCATCGGATAACGATTCTTCACGGTCACTTTGTTGAGTTGTCGGTAGTCCACACATAGTCTGGACCTTCCATCCTTCTGCTTCACCAACAGCACTGGTGCACACAAACGCACACAGGCGTACACCTTGGGCGCAAAAGGGATTCCAAAGCCCACTCTTCCTTCGATTGACATTCCATCAATCGATCTCAGAGTTCAAACATCTTAATATAATCAAACACTTAGTCTCAAGTATCACGGCAATGATACTAACTACAGACAATCTCACAGCCAAGCAAACATCTTAGCAAACAAGTCTACCCAATCTCACCGTGAAGCTTTGAAAACATCTTTATCAAAAACAAAAACATCAACGAGTTCGGAAACTCGTAAGCCCAAAACCCTTAGTGCTCTGGTTTCTCAACCGGAGCTCTGATACCACAATGTAACGCCCCGATTTCTCGAGTGTTACACAGTAACTAATTAACCAATTTTCGTAAAGAGTTTTCGTCGATTCACTTATTAATCTTCAATTAATGACAAACCTTTCATTTTACAAAAACTCTTGAAACATAACCTTTCCAAAAACACGCGGAAGTAACCAACTTCGTAAAACTTTTTAAATAACCAACTGTAAAAAGTACGAAACAAAGGCCTGAATGAAAATAAAGATTACATCAAAACTTGTTCATTCGAATTTAAGCAATAAAATTGTTCGATACCAACACTTCGGAAACTCTCAACCCCAACAGAAAACAAAAGACTCTCAACCCAAACCCTATTCCTTAGCCTCTTCCTCTTCCTCTAAAGTGTAGTCGTCCTCCAGTATTGGCACGTCACGTAGCATCAACTCCCAAGAATGAGTCATCGCCATTATCTTCACGACCATCTACCCCCCCCAAACAAACACATAGCAAACAAGCAGGGTCAGGTCCAACAAAAGAATGATAATGACAAAATCAACAACAACATATATAATATAAGTACATTATATGTCTTTTATGGGAAAGAGTCAGTTACTAACGGAATCTCACTTCACACAACCCACCAAAACTTCCATGGCCATAATCACGATCATCCGCAGATGAACAAATCTCGGAGGGGACTCACCGTACAACCCTCAATCATGTGGGGGGACTCACCGTCCGCCAGACTCACCGTCCGTCCACAGAATCACAAGGCGACCGCAGTCAGCCAATCACGTGGGGACTCACCGTACAACCCACAAAACACCCTCGCGTGCAAGGTACCATCGTTCTCATGGTCCATAGTCCTCACCAGACCTATGTCCAATTATTCACATTTACTTGCAAGCGAGTTTATTACACTTTTCTCTTTGTTAAGTCTCTAAAATCAATCCTAGAGTCTTATCATACTCTTTATACAACAACCTTCACAACACAACATTCACGGGTTACAAGGGAATTACGGCTAGGTGAGCGACCCTTGAACCATTAACTCAGAAAATAAATATAATCCACGTAAAGGAACGCAAGAACATTCACTCATGCATAATATATCATCGCAACTTCAACATATTGACAGCAGAAACAACTTTCACAAAAATAGAGCCACAGAATGCATCTTTCAACCAAAAATCACGTATGATACCTTTCTAGAAAGCTATTTTAAATATCTACAACTCTCTAGTTACACACTTGTTCATTTGAGTCCCAGAATTAGGTGATATTAGGCCTTAAAGCTAACTGTCCGGAACAGGAAGACAGCAGGTGTGACAGTTACTAAACACGACCCCCAGATCACATTACTAAACCAAAAATTATGATTTTTATATGTCTGGAAAGATATTTCACAAATCTACAACTTTCATTTTAATCACTTTTTCATTTGATGACCATAAACAGGTAAAAAGGGGCTCTGAAGTCCGCTGTCCAGTACAGGAAACTGGCAGCGAAACTTCCACCTCTAGTTTAAGCTATAAACCATCTCAGCCCAAGGCTTTAAGCTATGTTCCAGCAATAAAATCAAATCACATAGGTCTCATATGATAATAGTACAGCAAGCAAACCTTCAACCCAAACCCTCATGCAAACCCTCAACAATCAAGATTCTTCACAAACAAACATAGCAACAAGTCCCTAATAAACTACCCAAGTCCTAGGACCAGCCCTTACCTCGGGTTTTGAATGAATTTAGATGAAAAGAAGAAGCTTTGGTGATGAAAACAAAGTCCAGAACGCTGCTGTCCTCGTTCGTCTCTCTTCCTTCTTCCTCGCGAAACTCTCCCCCTTGTCGTTCTCCTCTCGCGCGCGCTACACGGCGGTGGTGTTGGCTTGGGCGGCGGCTCCCCTTGCTCTCTCTCTCTCTCTAGAGTTCTCTCTTTTCTCTCTTCTGTATTTTCCCTTTCTGTTCTTACGTGAAACTTGTGCAGGTTCTGTTCTGAATGAGGGAAAGAAAATAGGGTTTTCCCCTTAATCCCATGCAAACCACAAGTGGGTTAGGGTTTGGTTTTCCCTTTTCAAGCCCAAATCTCATCACCTTTGACCCAATTAATTAAAAACCATAACCAGGTCTTATTTAATTAAAAACCTACTCTTTTTAATTAAATAACCAAACCAAATTCGGAATTAAAATAAAAATGCACAAATTAATTCGCTGGCACTTTACTGCCAGAACCACACTCGGTAAAATTCGAATTTCTCGAGCTACAAGGGTCGGAATGACCTGATTCCACTTCGAGAATTTTCTAGACTTAAAGGGCTACAACGCTGATGAAGAAAGTTTTCCCAAATGAAGTCGTTAAGACCCTCTAAAAATTCACACAAGTTGACAGTTCTAATCTGCCAGTTATCAAACATTAGCTAAAACCTCAATTTTATTCAAACTTCCATAAAATTGTTCCAAATTGGACTTAGGGCCTTACAATACCACCCCCCTTAAAATAGTTTCGCCCTCGAAACTTAAGGGTTTACAAACAAATCGGGGTGTGACTCCCGCATCTTATCCTCTAACTCACAGGTCGCGTCACCGGTCTCCTGGTTCCACACGATCTTCACTAAAGGTACCTCCTTGTTTCTTAAGCGCTTTATACTTCGATTGACGATCTTGATGGGTGGCACCTCCATTGTCAGATCATCTCTCAGTTGTATATCGTCTGGCGTAATCACATGTGAATCATCTGCCATGTACTTCCGCAACTGCGACACATGAAGAACGTCATGGATGTTGGATAGAGACGGTGGTAGGGCGATCCTGTACGCCACCGGTCCAACTCGCTCCGTGATCTGGTACGGCCCAATAAACTTCGGAGTAAGCTTCTTGGACTTGATTGCCCTTCCGACACCTGTCATCGGGGTAACCCGCAAGAAGACATGGACTCCGGCCTAAAATTCCAACTCCTTCCGTCGGTTGTCGGCGTAACTCTTTTGGCGACCCTGCGCGGTTTTCATCTTTTCCTGAATTCTCCTGACTTCCTCGGTGGTCTGTTGCACCAATTCCGGGCCAATCACCAAATTTTCTCCATCTTGATGCAAGCATAAGGGCGTACGACACCTCCGACCGTACAAAGCTTCGTAAGGTGCCATGCCGATGCTCGCATGGAAACTATTGTTGTAAGTGAATTCGATCAATGGCAGCGTCTCATCCCAACTGCCCTTGTGATCCAACACACAGGCCCGTAGCAAATCTTCCAGCGACTGGATTGTCCTCTCTGTCTGCCCATCGGTTTGCGGATGATAGGCAGAGCTCAATCTCAACTTAGTTCCGAGGGCCTGCTGTAAGGCTCCCCAAAAGTGAGAGGTAAACCTCGGATCTCTGTCTGACACGATGCTGGTCGGTACACCATGCATACGCACAACCTCAGCCACATAAATCTCCGCCAGTTTCTCCACCTTGTACTTCAGGTTGATCGGGATAAAATGAGCGGTCTTTGTCAAACGATCAACAACAACCCAAATTGCATCGAACTTCCTCCGAGTTAAAGGTAAAGCCGTCATGAAGTCCATAGAAATACTGTCCCACTTCCACTCTGGGACATCTAGTGGTTGCAGCTTCCCTGCGGGCTTCTGATGCTCTACCTTCGCTTTCTGACATGTCAAACAAGTAGAAACATACTCAGCAACCTGCTTCTTCATCCCAGGCCACCAGAAGTGAAGTTTCAAGTCCTGATACATCTTGTTCATTCCGGGATGGATACTCAACCTACTCTTGTGCCCTTCATCCAGGATCAATCTTCTCATTTCTGCATCGTTAGGCACACATATCCGTCCCTTGCATCGCAGAATATTGTCATTCCCAAAAGAGAACTCTGGTGCCTTTCCCTGAGTCACACGGTCTCGCCACTCAGCTATCCCTTCATCAGTCTCTTGTCTAGACTTGATCTCTTCCAAAAGTCCACTTGACACCGTCACCATTCCGAAACTCAGTCTTCCTGGTGCGAGCTTAACGTCCAAGCTCATATCTCGGAAAGCCTCGAACAGTTCTAACTCCTTGACCATCATTAAGGACACATGTATAGCCTTCCGGCTGAGAGCGTCGGCTACGACATTGCTTTTCCCCGGATGGTACTGTAGAGTGAACTCATAGTCCTGAAGGAATTCCATCCATCTCCGCTGCCTCATGTTCAGATCCTTCTGATCAAATAAGTACTTTAAACTCTTATGATCGCTGTAGATCGTGAACGTACTGCCATAGAGATAGTGTCTCCAAATCTTGAGAGCATAAACTATGGCAGCCAACTCCAAGTCATGTGTGGGGTAGTTCTTCTCATGAGTCTTCAACTGCCTTGAAGCATAGGCAATTGCTTTCTTATCTTGCATCATTACACAACCCAGACCATTGTGTGACGCATCACAGTAAACGTCATATGGTTCTCCTTCCTTGGGTAAAGCTAGTATCGGTGCAGTAGTCAGTCGCTTCTTCATTTCCTGGAAACTCTCTTCACATTTCTCCGTCCATGCAAAAGGTTGGTTCTTCTTTGTCAACTGAGTCAACGGTGAAGTCAACTTTGCATAATCCTTCACGAAGCGTCTATAGTAGCCAGCAAGTCCAACAAAACTTCTGATGTCGCTTGCTGTCTTAGGTTGTTCCCATGACATGATCGATTCAATCTTGCTGGGGTCAACAGCCACACCCTGACTTGATATGACATGACCTAGGAACTTCATCTCTTCCATCCAGAATTCACACTTCGAGCCATTAGCATATAGCTCCTTCTCCCGCAATACTCCTAGCACTTGACGCAAATGCTCTTCGTGTTCTTCTTTACTCTTCGAGTAAATCAAAATATCGTCAATGAACACCACCACGAACTTGTCCAGGAATGGCCTGAACACTCTGTTCATGTAGTCCATAAATACTGCGGGTGCATTTGTAACTCCAAATGGCATCACGAGATACTCATAATGCCCATAACGAGTTCTGAATGCGGTTTTCTGTATGTCAGCCTCCTTGACACGGATTTGGTGATATCCTGACTTCAGATCTATCTTCGAGAAAACAACAGCACCCCGAAGTTGATCCATCAAATCATCTATCCGAGGCATCGGATAACGATTCTTCACGGTCACTTTGTTGAGTTGTCGGTAGTCCACACATAGTCTGGACCTTCCATCCTTCTGCTTCACCAACAGCACTGGTGCACACAAACGCACACAGGCGTACACCTTGGGCGCAAAAGGGATTCCAAAGCCCACTCTTCCTTCGATTGACATTCCATCAATCGATCTCAGAGTTCAAACATCTTAATATAATCAAACACTTAGTCTCAAGTATCACGGCAATGATACTAACTACAGACAATCTCACAGCCAAGCAAACATCTTAGCAAACAAGTCTACCCAATCTCACCGTGAAGCTTTGAAAACATCTTTATCAAAAACAAAAACATCAACGAGTTCGGAAACTCGTAAGCCCAAAACCCTTAGTGCTCTGGTTTCTCAACCGGAGCTCTGATACCACAATGTAACGCCCCGATTTCTCGAGTGTTACACAGTAACTAATTAACCAATTTTCGTAAAGAGTTTTCGTCGATTCACTTATTAATCTTCAATTAATGACAAACCTTTCATTTTACAAAAACTCTTGAAACATAACCTTTCCAAAAACACGCGGAAGTAACCAACTTCGTAAAACTTTTTAAATAACCAACTGTAAAAAGTACGAAACAAAGGCCTGAATGAAAATAAAGATTACATCAAAACTTGTTCATTCGAATTTAAGCAATAAAATTGTTCGATACCAACACTTCGGAAACTCTCAACCCCAACAGAAAACAAAAGACTCTCAACCCAAACCCTATTCCTTAGCCTCTTCCTCTTCCTCTAAAGTGTAGTCGTCCTCCAGTATTGGCACGTCACGTAGCATCAACTCCCAAGAATGAGTCATCGCCATTATCTTCACGACCATCTACCCCCCCCAAACAAACACATAGCAAACAAGCAGGGTCAGGTCCAACAAAAGAATGATAATGACAAAATCAACAACAACATATATAATATAAGTACATTATATGTCTTTTATGGGAAAGAGTCAGTTACTAACGGAATCTCACTTCACACAACCCACCAAAACTTCCATGGCCATAATCACGATCATCCGCAGATGAACAAATCTCGGAGGGGACTCACCGTACAACCCTCAATCATGTGGGGGGACTCACCGTCCGCCAGACTCACCGTCCGTCCACAGAATCACAAGGCGACCGCAGTCAGCCAATCACGTGGGGACTCACCGTACAACCCACAAAACACCCTCGCGTGCAAGGTACCATCGTTCTCATGGTCCATAGTCCTCACCAGACCTATGTCCAATTATTCACATTTACTTGCAAGCGAGTTTATTACACTTTTCTCTTTGTTAAGTCTCTAAAATCAATCCTAGAGTCTTATCATACTCTTTATACAACAACCTTCACAACACAACATTCACGGGTTACAAGGGAATTACGGCTAGGTGAGCGACCCTTGAACCATTAACTCAGAAAATAAATATAATCCACGTAAAGGAACGCAAGAACATTCACTCATGCATAATATATCATCGCAACTTCAACATATTGACAGCAGAAACAACTTTCACAAAAATAGAGCCACAGAATGCATCTTTCAACCAAAAATCACGTATGATACCTTTCTAGAAAGCTATTTTAAATATCTACAACTCTCTAGTTACACACTTGTTCATTTGAGTCCCAGAATTAGGTGATATTAGGCCTTAAAGCTAACTGTCCGGAACAGGAAGACAGCAGGTGTGACAGTTACTAAACACGACCCCCAGATCACATTACTAAACCAAAAATTATGATTTTTATATGTCTGGAAAGATATTTCAAAAATCTACAACTTTTATTTTAATCACTTTTTCATTTGATGACCATAAAAAGGTAAAAAGGGGCTATGAAGTCCGCTGTCCAGTACAGGAAACTGGCAGCGAAACTTCCACCTCTAGTTTAAGCTATAAACCATCTCAGCCCAAGGCTTTAAGCTATGTTCCAGCAATAAAATCAAATCACATAGGTCTCATATGATAATAGTACAGCAAGCAAACCTTCAACCCAAACCCTCATGCAAACCCTCAACAATCAAGATTCTTCACAAACAAACATAGCAACAAGTCCCTAATAAACTACCCAAGTCCTAGGACCAGCCCTTACCTCGGGTTTTGAATGAATTTAGATGAAAAGAAGAAGCTTTGGTGATGAAAACAAAGTCCAGAACGCTGCTGTCCTCGTTCCTCTCTCTTCCTTCTTCCTCGCGAAACTCTCCCCCTTGTCGTTCTCCTCTCGCGCGCGCTACACGGCGGTGGTGGTGGCTTGGGCGGCGGCTCCCCTTGCTCTCTCTCTCTCTCTAGAGTTCTCTCTTTTCTCTCTTCTGTATTTTCCCTTTCTGTTCTTACGTGAAACTTGTGCAGGTTCTGTTCTGAATGAGGGAAAGAAAATAGGGTTTTCCCCTTAATCCCATGCAAACCACAAGTGGGCTATAGGGTTTGGTTTTCCCTTTTCAAGCCCAAATCTCATCACCTTTGACCCAATTAATTAAAAACCATAACCAGGTCTTATTTAATTAAAAACCTACTCTTTTTAATTAAATAACCAAACCAAATTCGGAATTAAAATAAAAATGCACAAATTAATTCGCTGGCACTTTACTGCCAGAACCACACTCGGTAAAATTCGAATTTCTCGAGCTACAAGGGTCGGAATGACCTGATTCCACTTCGAGAATTTTCTAGACTTAAAGGGCTACAACGCTGATGAAGAAAGTTTTCCCAAATGAAGTCGTTAAGACCCTCTAAAAATTCACACAAGTTGACAGTTCTAATCTGCCAGTTATCAAACATTAGCTAAAACCTCAATTTTATTCAAACTTCCATAAAATTGTTCCAAATTGGACTTAGGGCCTTACAGTCCTACCCTAAACCCTAAACCCTAAACACCCACATTTAGTTGAGCTCTACGAACTAGTATCACAATCGGTGGAGGAATATCATTAGTTTAAACTTATTGTGGTACAACAAGACTCTTTTTGTCGTTAGAGAGTAATTTCCCCACTCAAAAGCTATATGTTGGCCTCACTCTCTTTTGGTTCTACTGTACTTATTTCGTTACAATTCTCCGTTTGTAGTTAGTTTTAGTTGAGCTCTACGAACTCATATGACATCCAATGGATTAATAACATTGATTTATAATTTATGTCCTCTCAAAAGCTGTATGTTGGCCTCTTTATCCTTTTGTCCTACCCTAAACCCTAAACCCTAAACCCTAAACACCCACATTTAGTTGAGCTATACGAACTAGTATCACATTCGGTGGAGGAATATCATTAGTTTAAACTTATTGTGGTACAACAAGACTCTTTTTGTCGTTAGAGAGTAATTTCTCCACTCAAAAGCTATATGTTGGCCTCATTCTCCATTGGTTCTACTGTACTTATTTCGTTACAATTCTCCATTTGTAGTTAGTTTTAGTTGATCTCAACAAACTCATATGACATGCAATGGATTAATAACATCGATTTATAATTTATGTCCTCTCAAAAGCTGTATGTTGGCCTCTTTATCCTATTGTCCTACCCTAAACCCTAAACCCTAAACCCTAAACACCCACATTTAGTTGAGCTATACGAACTAGTATCACATTCGGTGGAGGAATATCATTAGTTTAAACTTATTGTGGTACAACAAGACTCTTTTTGTCGTTAGAGAGTAATTTCTCCACTCAAAAGCAATATGTTGGCCTCATTCTCCTTTGGTTCTACTGTACTTATTTCGTTACAATTCTTCATTTGTAGTTAGTTTTAGTTGAGCTCAACGAACTCATATGACATACAATGGATTAATAACATCGATTTATAATTTATGTCCTCTCAAAAGCTGTATGTTGGCCTCTTTATCCTTTTGTCCTACCCTAAACCCTAAACCCTAAACACCCACATTTAGTTGAGCTCTACGAACTAGTATCACATTCGGTGGAGGAATATCATTAGTTTAAACTTATTGTGGTAAAACAAGACTCTTTTTGTCGTTAGAGAGGAATTTCTCCACTCAAAAGCTATATGTTGGCCTCATTCTCCTTTGGTTCTACTGTACTTATTTCGTTACAATTCTTCATTTGTAGTTAGTTTTAGTTGAGCTCAACAAACTCATATGACATACAATGGATTAAGAACATCGATTTATAATTTATGTCCTCTCAAACGCTGTATGTTGGCCTCTTTATCCTTTTGTCCTACCCTAAACCCTAAACCCTAAACACCCACATTTAGTTGAGCTCTACGAACTAGTATCACATTCGGTGGAGGAATATCATTAGTTTAAACTTATTGTGGTACAACAAGACTCTTTTTGTCGTTAGAGAGTAATTTCTCCACTCAAAAGCTATATGTTGGCCTCATTCTCCTTTGGTTCTACTGTACTTATTTCGTTACAATTCTCCATTTGTAGTTAGTTTTAGTTGATCTCAACGAACTCATATGACATACAATGGATTAATAACATCGATTTATAATTTATGTCCTCTCAAAAGCTGTATGTTGGCCTCTTTATCCTTTTGTCCTACCCTAAACCCAAAACCCTAAACCCTAAACACCCACATTTAGTTGAGCTCTACGAACTAGTACCACATTTGGTGGAGGAATGCCATGAGTTTAAACTTATTGTGGTACAACAAGACTCTTTTTATCGTTAGAGAGTAATTTCTC
Organism: Lotus japonicus; assembly: GCF_012489685.1. Classification (NCBI taxonomy): domain Eukaryota; kingdom Viridiplantae; phylum Streptophyta; class Magnoliopsida; order Fabales; family Fabaceae; genus Lotus; species Lotus japonicus. Next base: position 37,800,978 of record NC_080044.1, read on the forward strand.
CACTCAAAAGCTATATGTTGGCCTCATTCTCCTTTGGTTCTACTGTACTTATTTCGTTACAATTCTCCATTTGTAGTTAGTTTTAGTTGAGCTCTACGAACTCATATGACATCCAATGGATTAATAAGTTTGATTTATAATTTATGTCCTCTCAAAAGCTGTATGTTGGCCTCTTTATCCTTTTGTCCTAACCTAAACCCTAAACCCTAAACCCTAAACACCCACATTTAGTTGAGCTCTACGAACTAGTATCACATTCGGTGGATGAATATCATTAGTTTAAACTTATTGTGGTACAACAAGACTCTTTTTGTCGTTAGAGAGTAATTTCTCCACTCAAAAGCAATATGTTGGCCTCATTCTCCTTTGGTTCTACTGTACTTATTTCGTTACAATTCTTCATTTGTAGTTAGTTTTAGTTGAGCTCAACGAACTCATATGACATACAATGGATTAATAACATCGATTTATAATTTATGTCCTCTCAAAAGCTGTATGTTGGCCTCTTTATCCTTTTGTCCTACCCTAAACCCTAAACCCTAAACACCCACATTTAGTTGAGCTCTACGAACTAGTAACACATTCGGTGGAAAAATATCATTAGTTTAAACTTATTGTGGTAAAACAAGACTCTTTTTGTCGTTAGAGAGGAATTTCTCCACTCAAAAGCTATATGTTGGCCTCATTCTCCTTTGGTTCTACTGTACTTATTTCGTTACAATTCTTCATTTGTAGTTAGTTTTAGTTGAGCTCAACGAACTCATATGACATACAATGGATTAATAACATCGATTTATAATTTATGTCCTCTCAAAAGCTGTATGTTGGCCTCTTTATCCTTTTGTCCTACCCTAAACCCTAAACCCTAAACACCCACATTTAGTTGAGCTCTACGAACTAGTATCACATTCGGTGGAGGAATATCATTAGTTTAAACTTATTGTGGTAAAACAAGACTCTTTTTGTCGTTAGAGAGGAATTTCTCCACTCAAAAGCTATATGTTGGCCTCATTCTCCTTTGGTTCTACTGTACTTATTTCGTTACAATTCTCCATTTGTAGTTAGTTTTAGTTGAGCTCTACGAACTCATATGACATACAATGGATTAATAACATCGATTTATAATTTATGTCCTCTCAAAAGCTGTATGTTGGCCTCTTTATCCTTTTGTCCTACCCTAAACCCTAAACCCTAAACACCCACATTTAGTTGAGCTCTACGAACTAGTATCACATTCGGTGGAGGAATATCATTAGTTTAAACTTATTGTGGTAAAACAAGACTCTTTTTGTCGTTAGAGAGGAATTTCTCCACTCAAAAGCTATATGTTGGCCTCATTCTCCTTTGGTTCTACTGTACTTATTTCGTTACAATTCTCCATTTGTAGTTAGTTTTAGTTGAGCTCTACGAACTCATATGACATACAATGGATTAATAACATCGATTTATAATTTATGTCCTCTCAAAAGCTGTATGTTGGCCTCTTTATCCTTTTGTCCTACCCTAAACCCAAAACCCTAAACCCTAAACACCCACATTTAGTTGAGCTCTACGAACTAGTATCACATTTGGTGGAGGAATATCATGAGTTTAAACTTATTGTGGTACAACAAGACTCTTTTTGTCGTTAGAGAGTAATTTCTCCACTCAAAAGCAATATGTTGGCCTCATTCTCCTTTGGTTCTACTGTACTTATTTCGTTACAATTCTTCATTTGTAGTTAGTTTTAGTTGAGCTCAACGAACTCATATGACATACAATGGATTAATAACATCGATTTATAATTTATGTCCTCTCAAAAGCTGTATGTTGGCCTCTTTATCCTTTTGTCCTACCCTAAACCCTAAACCCTAAACACCCACATTTAGTTGAGCTCTACGAACTAGTAACACATTCGGTGGAAAAATATCATTAGTTTAAACTTATTGTGGTAAAACAAGACTCTTTTTGTCGTTAGAGAGGAATTTCTCCACTCAAAAGCTATATGTTGGCCTCATTCTCCTTTGGTTCTACTGTACTTATTTCGTTACAATTCTTCATTTGTAGTTAGTTTTAGTTGAGCTCAACGAACTCATATGACATACAATGGATTAATAACATCGATTTATAATTTATGTCCTCTCAAAAGCTGTATGTTGGCCTCTTTATCCTTTTGTCCTACCCTAAACCCTAAACCCTAAACACCCACATTTAGTTGAGCTCTACGAACTAGTATCACATTCGGTGGAGGAATATCATTAGTTTAAACTTATTGTGGTAAAACAAGACTCTTTTTTGTCGTTAGAGAGGAATTTCTCCACTCAAAAGCTATATGTTGGCCTCATTCTCCTTTGGTTCTACTGTACTTATTTCGTTACAATTCTCCATTTGTAGTTAGTTTTAGTTGAGCTCTACGAACTCATATGACATACAATGGATTAATAACATCGATTTATAATTTATGTCCTCTCAAAAGCTGTATGTTGGCCTCTTTATCCTTTTGTCCTACCCTAAACCCAAAACCCTAAACCCTAAACACCCACATTTAGTTGAGCTCTACGAACTAGTATCACATTTGGTGGAGGAATATCATGAGTTTAAACTTATTGTGGTACAACAAGACTCTTTTTGTCGTTAGAGAGTAATTTCTCCACTCAAAAAGCTATATGTTGGCCTCATTCTCCTTTGGTTCTTTTGTACTTATTTCGTTACAATTCTCCATTTGTAGTTAGTTTTTAGTTGAGCTCAACAAAACTCATATGACATACAATGGATTAAGAACATCGATTTATTATTTTATGTCCTCTCAAAAGCTGTATGTTGGCCTCTTTATCCTTTTGTCCTACCCTAAAACCCTAAACCCTAAACCCTAAACACC
>NC_080044.1:37803934-37918210 GCF_012489685.1 Lotus japonicus
GAGTCTTGTTGTACCACAATAAGTTTAAACTCAATGATATTCTCCACGAATGTGATACTAGTTGTAGAGCTCAACTAAATGTGGTGTTTAGGGTTTAGGGTTTTGGGTTTAGGGTAGGACAAAAGGATGAAGAGGCAAATACAGCTTTTGAGAGGACATAAATTTTAAATCGATGTTATTAATCCATTGTATGTCATATGAGTTCGTAGAGCTCAACTAAAATAACTACAATGGAGAATTGTAAGAAATAAGTACAGTAGAACAAAGGAGAATGAGGCAACATATAGCTTTTGAGTGGAGAAATTCTCTCTAACGACAAAGAGTCTTGTTGTACCACAATAAGTTTAAACTATGATATTCTCACCGAATGTGATACAGTTGTAGAGCTCAACTAAATGTGGGTGTTTAGGGTTTAGGGTTTAGGGTAGGACAAAAGGATAAGAGGCAACATACAGCTTTTGAGAGGACATAAATTATAATCGATGTTATTAATCATTGTATGTCATATGAGTTCGTAGAGCTCAACTAAAACTAACTACAAATGGAGAATTGTAATGAAATAAGTACAGTAGAACAAGGAGAATGAGGCCAACATATAGCTTTTGAGTGGAGAAATTCTCTCTAACGACAAAAGAGTCTTGTTGTACCACAATAAGTTTAAACTATGATATTCCTCCACCGAATGTGATACTAGTTTGTAGAGCTCAACTAAATGTGGGTGTTTAGGGTTTAGGGTTTTGGGTTTAGGGTAGGACAAAGGATGAAGAGGCAACATACAGCTTTTGAGAGGACATAAATTTTAATCGATGTTATTAATCCATTGTATGTCATATGAGTTCGTAGAGCTCAACTAAAACTAACTACAATGGAGAATTGTAATGAAATAAGTACAGTAGAACCAAAGGAGAATGAGGCAACATATAGCTTTTGAGTGGAGAAATTCTCTCTAACGACAAAAGAGTCTTGTTGTACCACAATAAGTTTAAACTATGATATTCCTCCACCGAATGTGATACAAGTTCGTAGAGCTCAACTAAATGTGGGTGTTTAGGGTTTAGGGTTTAGGGTTTAGGGTAGGACAAAAGGATAAAGAGGCCAACATACAGCTTTTGAGAGGACATAAATTATAAATCGATGTTATTAATCCATTGTATGTCATATGAGTTCGTAGAGCTCAACTAAACTAACTACAAATGGAGAATTGTAATGAAATAAGTACAGTAGAACAAAGGAGAATGAGGCCAACATATAGCTTTTGAGTGGAGAAATTCTCTCTAACGACAAAAGAGTCTTGTTGTACCACAATAAGTTTAAACTATGATATTCCTCCACGAATGTGATACTAGTTGTAGAGCTCAACTAAATGTGGGTGTTTAGGGTTTAGGGTTTGGGTTTAGGGTAGGACAAAAGGATAAGAGGCAACATACAGCTTTTGAGAGGACATAATTATAAATCGATGTTATTAATCCATTGTATGTCATATGAGTTGTAGAGCTCAACTAAAACTAACTACAATGGAGAATTGTAAGAAATAAGTACAGTAGAACCAAAGGAGAATGAGGCCAACATATAGCTTTTGAGTGGAGAAATTCTCTCTAACGACAAAAGAGTCTTGTTGTACCACAATAAGTTTAAACTCATGATATTCTCCACCGAATGTGATACTAGTTTGTAGAGCTCAACTAAATGTGGTGTTTAGGGTTTAGGGTTTTGGGTTTAGGGTAGGACAAAAGGATGAAGAGGCAAACATACAGCTTTTGAGAGGACATAAATTTTAAATCGATGTTATTAATCCATTGTATGTCATATGAGTTCGTAGAGCTCAACTAAAACTAACTACAATGGAGAATTGTAATGAAATAAGTACAGTAGAACCAAAGGAGAATGAGGCCAACATATAGCTTTTGAGTGGAGAAATTCTCTCTAACGACAAAAGGAGTCTTGTTGTACCACAATAAGTTTAAACTCATGATATTCCTCCACCGAATGTGATACTAGTTTGTAGAGCTCAACTAAATGTGGTGTTTAGGGTTTAGGGTTTTGGGTTTAGGGTAGGACAAAAGGATAAGAGGCAAACATACAGCTTTTGAGAGGACATAAATTTTAAATCGATGTTATTAATCCATTGTATGTCATATGAGTTCGTAGAGCTCAACTAAACTAACTACAAATGGAGAATTGTAACGAAATAAGTACAGTAGAACCAAAGGAGAATGAGGCCAACATATAGCTTTTGAGTGGAGAAATTCTCTCTAACGACAAAAGAGTCTTGTTGTACCACAATAAGTTTAAACTAATGATATTCCTCCACCGAATGTGATACTAGTTCGTAGAGCTCAACTAAATGTGGGTGTTTAGGGTTTAGGGTTTAGGGTTTAGGGTAGGACAAAAGGATAAAGAGGCCAACATACAGCTTTTGAGAGGACATAAATTATAAATCGATGTTATTAATCCATTGTATGTCATATGAGTTCGTAGAGCTCAACTAAAACTAACTACAAATGGAGAATTGTAAGAAATAAGTACAGTAGAACCAAAGGAGAATGAGGCCAACATATAGCTTTTGAGTGGAGAAATTCTCTCTAACGACAAAAGAGTCTTGTTGTACCACAATAAGTTTAAACTCATGATATTCCTCCACCGAATGTGATACTAGTTGTAGAGCTCAACTAAATGTGGGTGTTTAGGGTTTAGGGTTTGGGTTTAGGGTAGGACAAAAGGATAAGAGGCAACATACAGCTTTTGAGAGGACATAAATTTAAATCGATGTTATTAATCCATTGTATGTCATATGAGTTCGTAGAGCTCAACTAAAACTAACTACAATGGAGAATTGTAAGAAATAAGTACAGTAGAACCAAAGGAGAATGAGGCCAACATATAGCTTTTGAGTGGAGAAATTCTCTCTAACGACAAAAGAGTCTTGTTGTACCACAATAAGTTTAAACTAATGATATTCCTCCACCGAATGTGATACTAGTTCGTAGAGCTCAACTAAATGTGGGTGTTTAGGGTTTAGGGTTTGGGTTTAGGGTAGGACAAAAGGATAAGAGGCAACATACAGCTTTTGAGAGGACATAAATTTAAATCGATGTTATTAATCCATTGTATGTCATATGAGTTCGTAGAGCTCAACTAAAACTAACTACAAATGGAGAATTGTAACGAAATAAGTACAGTAGAACCAAAGGAGAATGAGGCCAACATATAGCTTTTGAGTGGAGAAATTCTCTCTAACGACAAAAGAGTCTTGTTGTACCACAATAAGTTTAAACTCATGATATTCCTCCACCGAATGTGATACTAGTTCGTAGAGCTCAACTAAATGTGGTGTTTAGGGTTTAGGGTTTGGGTTTAGGGTAGGACAAAAGGATAAGAGGCAACATACAGCTTTTGAGAGGACATAAATTTAAATCGATGTTATTAATCCATTGTATGTCATATGAGTTCGTAGAGCTCAACTAAAACTAACTACAAATGGAGAATTGTAATGAAATAAGTACAGTAGAACCAAAGGAGAATGAGGCCAACATATAGCTTTTGAGTGGAGAAATTCCTCTCTAACGACAAAAGAGTCTTGTTGTACCACAATAAGTTTAAACTCATGATATTCCTCCACCGAATGTGATACTAGTTTGTAGAGCTCAACTAAATGTGGTGTTTAGGGTTTAGGGTTTTGGGTTTAGGGTAGGACAAAAGGATGAAGAGGCAAACATACAGCTTTTGAGAGGACATAAATTTAAATCGATGTTATTAATCCATTGTATGTCATATGAGTTCGTAGAGCTCAACTAAAACTAACTACAAATGGAGAATTGTAATGAAATAAGTACAGTAGAACCAAAGGAGAATGAGGCCAACATATAGCTTTTGAGTGGAGAAATTCCTCTCTAACGACAAAAGGAGTCTTGTTGTACCACAATAAGTTTAAACTCATGATATTCCTCCACCGAATGTGATACTAGTTTGTAGAGCTCAACTAAATGTGGTGTTTAGGGTTTAGGGTTTTGGGTTTAGGGTAGGACAAAAGGATAAGAGGCAAACATACAGCTTTTGAGAGGACATAAATTTTAAATCGATGTTATTAATCCATTGTATGTCATATGAGTTCGTAGAGCTCAACTAAAACTAACTACAAATGGAGAATTGTAACGAAATAAGTACAGTAGAACCAAAGGAGAATGAGGCCAACATATAGCTTTTGAGTGGAGAAATTACTCTCTAACGACAAAAGAGTCTTGTTGTACCACAATAAGTTTAAACTAATGATATTCCTCCACCGAATGTGATACTAGTTCGTAGAGCTCAACTAAATGTGGGTGTTTAGGGTTTAGGGTTTAGGGTTTAGGGTAGGACAAAAGGATAAAGAGGCAACATACAGCTTTTGAGAGGACATAAATTATAAATCGATGTTATTAATCCATTGTATGTCATATGAGTTCGTAGAGCTCAACTAAAACTAACTACAAATGGAGAATTGTAAGAAATAAGTACAGTAGAACCAAAGGAGAATGAGGCCAACATATAGCTTTTGAGTGGAGAAATTCCTCTCTAACGACAAAAGGAGTCTTGTTGTACCACAATAAGTTTAAACTCATGATATTCCTCCACCGAATGTGATACTAGTTTGTAGAGCTCAACTAAATGTGCGTGTTTAGGGTTTAGGGTTTTGGGTTTAGGGTAGGACAAAAGGATGAAGAGGCAAACATACAGCTTTTGAGAGGACATAAATTTTAAATCGATGTTATTAATCCATTGTATGTCATATGAGTTCGTAGAGCTCAACTAAAACTAACTACAAATGGAGAATTGTAATGAAATAAGTACAGTAGAACCAAAGGAGAATGAGGCCAACATATAGCTTTTGAGTGGAGAAATTCCTCTCTAACGACAAAAGAGTCTTGTTGTACCACAATAAGTTTAAACTCATGATATTCCTCCACCGAATGTGATACTAGTTTGTAGAGCTCAACTAAATGTGGTGTTTAGGGTTTAGGGTTTGGGTTTAGGGTAGGACAAAAGGATGAAGAGGCAAACATACAGCTTTTGAGAGGACATAAATTTTAAATCGATGTTATTAATCCATTGTATGTCATATGAGTTCGTAGAGCTCAACTAAAACTAACTACAAATGGAGAATTGTAATGAAATAAGTACAGTAGAACCAAAGGAGAATGAGGCCAACATATAGCTTTTGAGTGGAGAAATTCTCTCTAACGACAAAAGAGTCTTGTTGTACCACAATAAGTTTAAACTAATGATATTCCTCCACCGAATGTGATACAGTTCGTAGAGCTCAACTAAATGTGGGTGTTTAGGGTTTAGGGTTTGGGTTTAGGGTAGGACAAAAGGATAAGAGGCAACATACAGCTTTTGAGAGGACATAAATTATAAATCGATGTTATTAATCCATTGTATGTCATATGAGTTCGTAGAGCTCAACTAAAACTAACTACAAATGGAGAATTGTAACGAAATAAGTACAGTAGAACCAAAGGAGAATGAGGCCAACATATAGCTTTTGAGTGGAGAAATTCTCTCTAACGACAAAAGAGTCTTGTTGTACCACAATAAGTTTAAACTCATGATATTCCTCCACCGAATGTGATACTAGTTGTAGAGCTCAACTAAATGTGGGTGTTTAGGGTTTAGGGTTTTGGGTTTAGGGTAGGACAAAAGGATGAAGAGGCAAACATACAGCTTTTGAGAGGACATAAATTTTAAATCGATGTTATTAATCCATTGTATGTCATATGAGTTCGTAGAGCTCAACTAAAACTAACTACAAATGGAGAATTGTAATGAAAATAAGTACAGTAGAACCAAAGGAGAATGAGGCCAACATATAGCTTTTGAGTGGAGAAATTCCTCTCTAACGACAAAAGGAGTCTTGTTGTACCACAATAAGTTTAAACTCATGATATTCCTCCACCGAATGTGATACTAGTTTGTAGAGCTCAACTAAATGTGCGTGTTTAGGGTTTAGGGTTTTGGGTTTAGGGTAGGACAAAAGGATAAGAGGCAAACATACAGCTTTTGAGAGGACATAAATTTTAAATCGATGTTATTAATCCATTGTATGTCATATGAGTTCGTAGAGCTCAACTAAAACTAACTACAAATGGAGAATTGTAATGAAATAAGTACAGTAGAACCAAAGGAGAATGAGGCCAACATATAGCTTTTGAGTGGAGAAATTCTCTCTAACGACAAAAGGAGTCTTGTTGTACCACAATAAGTTTAAACTCATGATATTCCTCCACCGAATGTGATACTAGTTTGTAGAGCTCAACTAAATGTGGTGTTTAGGGTTTAGGGTTTTGGGTTTAGGGTAGGACAAAAGGATGAAGAGGCAAACATACAGCTTTTGAGAGGACATAAATTTTAAATCGATGTTATTAATCCATTGTATGTCATATGAGTTCGTAGAGCTCAACTAAAACTAACTACAAATGGAGAATTGTAATGAAAATAAGTACAGTAGAACCAAAGGAGAATGAGGCCAACATATAGCTTTTGAGTGGAGAAATTCCTCTCTAACGACAAAAGAGTCTTGTTGTACCACAATAAGTTTAAACTCATGATATTCCTCCACCGAATGTGATACTAGTTTGTAGAGCTCAACTAAATGTGGTGTTTAGGGTTTAGGGTTTTGGGTTTAGGGTAGGACAAAAGGATGAAGAGGCAAACATACAGCTTTTGAGAGGACATAAATTTTAAATCGATGTTATTAATCCATTGTAGTCATATGAGTTCGTAGAGCTCAACTAAAACTAACTACAAATGGAGAATTGTAATGAAAATAAGTACAGTAGAACCAAAGGAGAATGAGGCCAACATATAGCTTTTGAGTGGAGAAATTCCTCTCTAACGACAAAAGGAGTCTTGTTGTACCACAATAAGTTTAAACTCATGATATTCCTCCACCGAATGTGATACTAGTTTGTAGAGCTCAACTAAATGTGGTGTTTAGGGTTTAGGGTTTTGGGTTTAGGGTAGGACAAAAGGATGAAGAGGCAAACATACAGCTTTTGAGAGGACATAAATTTTAAATCGATGTTATTAATCCATTGTATGTCATATGAGTTCGTAGAGCTCAACTAAAACTAACTACAATGGAGAATTGTAATGAAATAAGTACAGTAGAACCAAAGGAGAATGAGGCCAACATATAGCTTTTGAGTGGAGAAATTCCTCTCTAACGACAAAAGGAGTCTTGTTGTACCACAATAAGTTTAAACTCATGATATTCCTCCACCGAATGTGATACTAGTTTGTAGAGCTCAACTAAATGTGGTGTTTAGGGTTTAGGGTTTTGGGTTTAGGGTAGGACAAAAGGATGAAGAGCAACATACAGCTTTTGAGAGGACATAAATTTTAAATCGATGTTATTAATCCATGTATGTCATATGAGTTCGTAGAGCTCAACTAAAACTAACTACAAATGGAGAATTGTAATGAAAATAAGTACAGTAGAACCAAAGGAGAATGAGGCCAACATATAGCTTTTGAGTGGAGAAATTCCTCTCTAACGACAAAAGGAGTCTTGTTGTACCACAATAAGTTTAAACTCATGATATTCCTCCACCGAATGTGATACTAGTTTGTAGAGCTCAACTAAATGTGCGTGTTTAGGGTTTAGGGTTTTGGGTTTAGGGTAGGACAAAAGGATGAAGAGGCAAACATACAGCTTTTGAGAGGACATAAATTTTAAATCGATGTTATTAATCCATTGTATGTCATATGAGTTCGTAGAGCTCAACTAAAACTAACTACAAATGGAGAATTGTAATGAAAATAAGTACAGTAGAACCAAAGGAGAATGAGGCCAACATATAGCTTTTGAGTGGAGAAATTCCTCTCTAACGACAAAAAGAGTCTTGTTGTACCACAATAAGTTTAAACTCATGATATTCCTCCACCGAATGTGATACTAGTTTGTAGAGCTCAACTAAATGTGGTGTTTAGGGTTTAGGGTTTTGGGTTTAGGGTAGGACAAAAGGATGAAGAGGCAAACATACAGCTTTTGAGAGGACATAAATTTTAAATCGATGTTATTAATCCATTGTATGTCATATGAGTTCGTAGAGCTCAACTAAAACTAACTACAAATGGAGAATTGTAATGAAAATAAGTACAGTAGAACCAAAGGAGAATGAGGCCAACATATAGCTTTTGAGTGGAGAAATTCCTCTCTAACGACAAAAGGAGTCTTGTTGTACCACAATAAGTTTAAACTCATGATATTCCTCCACCGAATGTGATACTAGTTTGTAGAGCTCAACTAAATGTGCGTGTTTAGGGTTTAGGGTTTTGGTTTAGGGTAGGACAAAAGGATAAGAGGCAAACATACAGCTTTTGAGAGGACATAAATTTTAAATCGATGTTATTAATCCATTGTATGTCATATGAGTTCGTAGAGCTCAACTAAAACTAACTACAAATGGAGAATTGTAACGAAATAAGTACAGTAGAACCAAAGGAGAATGAGGCCAACATATAGCTTTTGAGTGGAGAAATTACTCTCTAACGACAAAAAGAGTCTTGTTGTACCACAATAAGTTTAAACTAATGATATTCCTCCACCGAATGTGATACTAGTTCGTAGAGCTCAACTAAATGTGGGTGTTTAGGGTTTAGGGTTTAGGGTTTAGGGTAGGACAAAAGGATAAAGAGGCCAACATACAGCTTTTGAGAGGACATAAATTATAAATCGATGTTATTAATCCATTGTATGTCATATGAGTTCGTAGAGCTCAACTAAAACTAACTACAAATGGCGAATTGTAACGAAATAAGTACAGTAGAACCAAAGGAGAATGAGGCCAACATATAGCTTTTGAGTGAGAAATTCCTCTCTAACGACAAAAGGAGTCTTGTTGTACCACAATAAGTTTAAACTCATGATATTCCTCCACCGAATGTGATACTAGTTTGTAGAGCTCAACTAAATGTGCGTGTTTAGGGTTTAGGGTTTTGGGTTTAGGGTAGGACAAAAGGATGAAGAGGCAAACATACAGCTTTTGAGAGGACATAAATTTTAAATCGATGTTATTAATCCATTGTATGTCATATGAGTTCGTAGAGCTCAACTAAAACTAACTACCAATGGAGAATTGTAATGAAAATAATACAGTAGAACCAAAGGAGAATGAGGCCAACATATAGCTTTTGAGTGGAGAAATTCCTCTCTAACGACAAAAAGAGTCTTGTTTTACCACAATAAGTTTAAACTCATGATATTCCTCCACCGAATGTGATACCAGTTTGTAGAGCTCAACTAAATGTGCGTGTTTAGGGTTTAGGGTTTAGGGTAGGACAAAAGGATGAAGAGGCAAACATACAGCTTTTGAGAGGACATAAATTTTAAATCGATGTTATTAATCCATTGTATGTCATATGAGTTCGTAGAGCTCAATAAAACTAACTACAAATGGAGAATTGTAATGAAATAAGCACAGTAGAACCAAAGGAGAATGAGGCCAACATATAGCTTTTGAGTGGAGAAATTACTCTCTAACGAAAAAAGAGTCTTGTTGTACCACAATAAGTTTAAACTAATGATATTCCTCCACCGAATGTGATACAAGTTCGTAGAGCTCAACTAAATGTGGGTGTTTAGGGTTTAGGGTTTAGGGTTTAGGGTAGGACAAAAGGATAAAGAGGCAAACATACAGCTTTTGAGAGGACATAAATTATAAATCGATGTTATTAATCCATTGTATGTCATATGAGTTCGTTGAGCTCAACTAAAACTAACTACAAATGGAGAATTGTAACGAAATAAGTACAGTAGATTCAAAGGAGAATGAGGCCAACATATAGCTTTTGAGTGGAGAAATTACTCTCTAACGACAAAAAGAGTCTTGTTGTACCACAATAAGTTTAAACTCATGATATTCCTCCACCGAATGTGATACTAGTTCGTAGAGCTCAACTAAATGTGGGTGTTTAGGGTTTAGGGTTTTGGGTTTAGGGTAGGACAAAAGGATGAAGAGGCAAACATACAGCTTTTGAGAGGACATAAATTTTAAATCGATGTTATTAATCCATGTCATATGAGTTCGTAGAGCTCAACTAAAACTAACTACAAATGGAGAATTGTCATGAAAATAAGTACAGTAGAACCAAAGGAGAATGAGGCCAACATATAGCTTTTGAGTGGAGAAATTCCTCTCTAACGACAAAAGGAGTCTTGTTGTACCACAATAAGTTTAAACTCATGATATTCATCCACCGAATGTGATACTAGTTTGTAGAGCTCAACTAAATGTGCGTGTTTAGGGTTTAGGGTTTTGGGTTTAGGGTAGGACAAAAGGATTAAGAGGCAAACATACAGTTTTGAGAGGACATAAATTTTAAATCGATGTTATTAATCCATTGTATGTCATATGAGTTCGTAGAGCTCAACTAAAACTAACTACAAATGGAGAATTGTAATGAAAATAAGCACAGTAGAACCAAAGGAGAATGAGGCCAACATATAGCTTTTGAGTGGAGAAATTACTCTCTAACGACAAAAAGAGTCTTGTTGTACCACAATAAGTTTAAACTCATGATATTCCTCCACCGAATGTGATACTAGTTTGTAGAGCTCAACTAAATGTGAGTGTTTAGGTTTAGGGTTTTGGGTTTAGGGTAGGACAAAAGGATGAAGAGGCAAACATACAGCTTTTGAGAGGACATAAATTTTAAATCGATGATATTAATCCATTGTATGTCATATGAGTTCGTAGAGCTCAACTAAAACTAACTACAAATGGAGAATTGTAATGAAAATAAGTACAGTAGAACCAAAGGAGAATGAGGCCAACATATAGCTTTTGAGTGGAGAAATTCCTCTCTAACGACAAAAGGAGTCTTGTTGTACCACAATAAGTTTAAACTCATGATATTCATCCACCGAATGTGATACTAGTTTGTAGAGCTCAACTAAATGTGCGTGTTTAGGGTTTAGGGTTTTGGGTTTAGGGTAGGACAAAAGGATAAGAGGCAAACATACAGCTTTTGAGAGGACATAAATTTTAAATCGATGTTATTAATCCATTGTATGTCATATGAGTTCGTAGAGCTCAACTAAAACTAACTACCAATGGAGAATTGTAATGAAAATAAATACAGTAGAACCAAAGGAGAATGAGGCCAACATATAGCTTTTGAGTGGAGAAATTCCTCTCTAACGACAAAAAGAGTCTTGTTTTACCACAATAAGTTTAAACTCATGATATTCCTCCACCGAATGTGATACTAGTTTGTAGAGCTCAACTAAATGTGAGTGTTTAGGGTTTAGGGTTTTGGGTTTAGGGTAGGACAAAAGGATGAAGAGGCAAACATACAGCTTTTGAGAGGACATAAATTTTAAATCGATGTTAGTAATCCATTGTATCATATGAGTTCGTAGAGCTCAACTAAAACTAACTACAAATGGAGAATTGTAATGAAAATAAGTACAGTAGAACCAAAGGAGAATGAGGCCAACATATAGCTTTTGAGTGGAGAAATTCCTCTCTAACGACAAAAGGAGTCTTGTTGTACCACAATAAGTTTAAACTCATGATATTCATCCACGGAATGTGATACTAGTTTGTAGAGCTCAACTAAATGTGAGTGTTTAGGGTTTAGGGTTTTGGGTTTAGGGTAGGACAAAAGGATGAAGAGGCAAACATACAGCTTTTGAGTGGACATAAATTTTAAATCGATGTTATTAATCCATTGTATGTCATATGAGTTCGTAGAGCTCAACTAAAACTAACTACCAATGGAGAATTGTAATGAAAATAAGTACAGTATAACCTAAGGAGAATGAGGCCAACATATAGCTTTTGAGTGGAGAAATTCCTCTCTAACGACAAAAGGAGTCTTGTTGTACCACAATAAGTTTAAACTCATGATATTCATCCACGGAGTGTGATACTAGTTTGTAGAGCTCAACTAAATGTGAGTGTTTAGGGTTTAGGGTTTTGGGTTTAGGGTAGGACAAAAGGATGAAGAGACATACAGCTTTTGAGAGGACATAAATTTTAAATCGATGTTATTAATCCATGTCATATGAGTTCGTAGAGCTCAACTAAAACTAACTACAAATGGAGAATTGTAATGAAAATAAGTACAGTAGAACCAAAGGAGAATGAGGCCAACATATAGCTTTTGAGTGGAGAAATTCCTCTCTAACGACAAAAGGAGTCTTGTTGTACCACAATAAGTTTAAACTCATGATATTCATCCACCGAATGTGATACTAGTTTGTAGAGCTCAACTAAATGTGCGTGTTTAGGGTTTAGGGTTTTGGGTTTAGGGTAGGACAAAAGGATTAAGAGGCAAACATACAGCTTTTGAGAGGACATAAATTTTAAATCGATGTTATTAATCCATTGTATGTCATATGAGTTCGTAGAGCTCAACTAAAACTAACTACAAATGGAGAATTGTAATGAAAATAAGTACAGTAGAACCAAAGGAGAATGAGGCCAACATATAGCTTTTGAGTGGAGAAATTCCTCTCTAACGACAAAAGGAGTCTTGTTGTACCACAATAAGTTTAAACTCATGATATTCATCCACCGAATGTGATACTAGTTTGTAGAGCTCAACTAAATGTGCGTGTTTAGGGTTTAGGGTTTTGGGTTTAGGGTAGGACAAAAGGATTAAGAGGCAAACATACAGCTTTTGAGAGGACATAAATTTTAAATCGATGTTATTAATCCATTGTATGTCATATGAGTTCGTAGAGCTCAACTAAAACTAACTACAAATGGAGAATTGTAATGAAAATAAGCACAGTAGAACCAAAGGAGAATGAGGCCAACATATAGCTTTTGAGTGGAGAAATTACTGTCTAACGACAAAAAGAGTCTTGTTGTACCACAATAAGTTTAAACTCATGATATTCCTCCACCGAATGTGATACTAGTTTGTAGAGCTCAACTAAATGTGAGTGTTTAGGTTTTAGGGTTTTGGGTTTAGGGTAGGACAAAAGGATGAAGAGGCAAACATACAGCTTTTGAGAGGACATAAATTTTAAATCGATGATATTAATCCATTGTATGGCATATGAGTTCGTAGAGCTCAACTAAAACTAACTACAAATGGCGAATTGTAATGAAAATAAGTACAGTAGAACCAAAGGAGAATGAGGCCAACATATAGCTTTTGAGCTGAGAAATTCCTCTCTAACGACAAAAGGAGTCTTGTTGTACCACAATAAGTTTAAACTCATGATATTCCTCCACCGAATGTGATACTAGTTCGTAGAGCTCAACTAAATGTGGGTGTTTAGGGTTTAGGGTTTAGGGTTTAGGGTAGGACAAAAGGATAAAGAGGCCAACATACAGCTTTTGAGAGGACATAAATTATAAATCGATGTTATTAATCCATTGTATGTCATATGAGTTCGTAGAGCTCAACTAAAACTAACTACAAATGGAGAATTGTAATGAAAATAAGCACAGTAGAACCAAAGGAGAATGAGGCCAACATATAGCTTTTGAGTGGAGAAATTACTCTCTATCGACAAAAAGAGTCTTGTTGTACCACAATAAGTTTAAACTAATGATTTCCTCCACCGAATGTGATACAAGTTCGTAGAGCTCACCTAAATGTGGGTGTTTAGGGTTTAGGGTTTAGGGTTTAGGGTAGGACAAAAGGATAAAGAGGCCAACATACAGCTTTTGAGAGGACATAAATTATAAATCGATGTTATTAATCCATTGTATGTCATATGAGTTCGTTGAGCTCAACTAAAACTAACTACAAATGGAGAATTGTAACGAAATAAGTACAGTAGAACCAAAGGAGAATGAGGCCAACATATAGCTTTTGAGTGGAGAAATTACTCTCTAACGATAAAAAGAGTCTTGTTGTACCACAATAAGTTTAAACTAATGATATTCCTCCACCGAATGTGATACAAGTTCGTAGAGCTCAACTAAATGTGGGTGTTTAGGGTTTAGGGTTTTGGGTAGGACAAAAGGATAAAGAGGCCAACATACAGCTTTTGAGAGGACATAAATTATAAATCGATGTTATTAATCCATTGTATGTCATATGAGTTCGTTGAGCTCAACTAAAACTAACTACAAATGGAGAATTGTAACGAAATAAGTACAGTAGAACCAAAGGAGAATGAGGCCAACATATAGCTTTTGAGTGGAGAAATTACTCTCTAACGACAAAAAGAGTCTTGTTGTACCACAATAAGTTTAAACTAATGATATTCCTCCACCGAATGTGATACAAGTTCGTAGAGCTCAACTAAATGTGGGTGTTTAGGATTTAGGGTTTAGGGTAGGACAAAAGGATAAAGAGGCCAACATACAGCTTTTGAGAGGACATAAATTATAAATCGATGTTATTAATCCATTGTATGTCATACGAGTTCGTTGAGCTCAACTAAAACTAACTACAAATGGAGAATTGTAACGAAATAAGTACAGTAGAACCAAAGGAGAATGAGGCCAACATATAGCTTTTGAGTGGAGAAATTACTCTCTAACGACAAAAAGAGTCTTGTTGTACCACAATAAGTTTAAACTAATGATATTCCTCCACCGAATGTGATACTAGTTCGTAGAGCTCAACTAAATGTGGGTGTTTAGGGTTTAGGGTTTAGGGTTTAGGGTAGGACAAAAGGATAAAGAGGCAAACAAACAGCTTTTGAGAGGACATAAATTATAAATCGATGTTATTAATCCATTGTATGTCATATGAGTTCGTAGAGCTCAACTAAAACTAACTACAAATGGCGAATTGTAATGAAAATAAGTACAGTAGAACCAAAGGAGAATGAGGCCAACATATAGCTTTTGAGCTGAGAAATTCCTCTCTAACGACAAAAGGAGTCTTGTTGTACCTCAATAAGTTTAAACTCATGATATTCCTCCACCGAATGTGATACTAGTTCGTAGAGCTCAACTAAATGTGGGTGTTTAGGGTTTAGGGTTTAGGGTAGGACAAAAGGATAAAGAGGCAAACATACAGCTTTTGAGAGGACATAAATTTTAAATCGATGTTATTAATCCATTGTATGTCATATGAGTTCGTAGAGCTCAACTAAAACTAACTACAAATGGCGAATTGTAATGAAAATAAGTACAGTAGAACCAAAGGAGAATGAGGCCAACATATAGCTTTTGAGCTGAGAAATTCCTCTCTAACGACAAAAGGAGTCATGTTGTACCACAATAAGTTTAAACTCATGATATTCCTCCACCGAATGTGATACTAGTTTGTAGAGCTCAACTAAATGTGCGTGTTTAGGGTTTAGGGTTTTGGGTTTAGGGTAGGACAAAAGGATGAAGAGGCAAACATACAGCTTTTGAGAGGACATAAATTTTAAATCGATGTTATTAATCCATTGTATGTCATATGAGTTCGTTGAGCTCAACTAAAACTAAATACAAATGGCGAATTGTAATGAAAATAAGTACAGTAGAACCAAAGGAGAATGAGGCCAACATATAGCTTTTGAGTGGAGAAATTACTCTCTAACGACAAAAAGAGTCTTGTTGTACCACAATAAGTTTAAACTAATGATATTCCTCCACCGAATGTGATACTAGTTCGTAGAGCTCAACTAAATGTGGGTGTTTAGGGTTTAGGGTTTAGGGTTTAGGGTAGGACAAAAGGATAAAGAGGCCAACATACAGCTTTTGAGAGGACATAAATTATAAATCGTTGTTATTAATCCATTGTATGTCATATGAGTTCGTAGAGCTCAACTAAAACTAACTACAAATGGAGAATTGTAACGAAATAAGTACAGTAGAACCAAAGGAGAATGAGGCCAACATATAGCTTTTGAGTGGAGAAATTACTCTCTAACGACAAAAAGAGTCTTGTTGTACCACAATAAGTTTAAACTAATGATATTCCTCCACCGAATGTGATACAAGTTCGTAGAGCTCAACTAAATGTGGGTGTTTAGGGTTTAGGGTTTAGGGTAGGACAAAAGGATAAAGAGGCCAACATACAGCTTTTGAGAGGACATAAATTATAAATCGATGTTATTAATCCATTGTATGTCCTATGAGTTCGTTGAGCTCAACTAAAACTAACTACAAATGGATAATTGTAACGAAATAAGTACAGTAGAACCAAAGGAGAATGAGGCCAACATATAGCTTTTGAGTGGAGAAATTACTCTCTAACGACAAAAAGAGTCTTGTTGTACCACAATAAGTTTAAACTAATGATATTCCTCCACCGAATGTGATACTAGTTCGTAGAGCTCAACTAAATGTGACTGTTTAGGGTCTAGGGTTTAGGGTAGGACAAAAGGATAAAGAGGCCAACATACAGCTTTTGAGAGGACATAAATTATAAATCGATGTTATTAATCCATTGTATGTCATATGAGTTCGTAGAGCTCAACTAAAACTAACTACAAATGGAGAATTGTAATGAAAATAAGAACAGTAGAACCAAAGGAGAATGAGGCCAACATATAGCTTTTGAGTGGAGAAATTCCTCTCTAACGACAAAAGGAGTCTTGTTGTACCACAATAAGTTTAAACTAATGATATTCCTCCACCGAATGTGATACTAGTTCGTAGAGCTCAACTAAATGTGGGTGTTTAGGGTTTAGGGTTTAGGGTTTAGGGTAGGACAAAAGGATAAAGAGGCCAACATACAGCTTTTGAGAGGACATAAATTATAAATCGTTGTTATTAATCCATTGTATGTCATATGAGTTCGTAGAGCTCAACTAAAACTAACTACAAATGGAGAATTGTAACGAAATAAGTACAGTAGAACCAAAGGAGAATGAGGCCAACATATAGCTTTTGAGTGGAGAAATTACTCTCTAACGACAAAAAGAGTCTTGTTGTACCACAATAAGTTTAAACTAATGATATTCCTCCACCGAATGTGATACTAGTTCGTAGAGCTCAACTAAATGTGGGTGTTTAGGGTTTAGGGTTTAGGGTTTAGGGTAGGACAAAAGGATAAAGAGGCCAACATACAGCTTTTGAGAGGACATAAATTATAAATCGTTGTTATTAATCCATTGTATGTCATATGAGTTCGTAGAGCTCAACTAAAACTAACTACAAATGGAGAATTGTAACGAAATAAGTACAGTAGAACCAAAGGAGAATGAGGCCAACATATAGCTTTTGAGTGGAGAAATTACTCTCTAACGACAAAAAGAGTCTTGTTGTACCACAATAAGTTTAAACTAATGATATTCCTCCACCGAATGTGATACAAGTTCGTAGAGCTCAACTAAATGTGGGTGTTTAGGGTTTAGGGTTTAGGGTAGGACAAAAGGATAAAGAGGCCAACATACAGCTTTTGAGAGGACATAAATTATAAATCGATGTTATTAATCCATTGTATGTCCTATGAGTTCGTTGAGCTCAACTAAAACTAACTACAAATGGATAATTGTAACGAAATAAGTACAGTAGAACCAAAGGAGAATGAGGCCAACATATAGCTTTTGAGTGGAGAAATTACTCTCTAACGACAAAAAGAGTCTTGTTGTACCACAATAAGTTTAAACTAATGATATTCCTCCACCGAATGTGATACTAGTTCGTAGAGCTCAACTAAATGTGACTGTTTAGGGTCTAGGGTTTAGGGTAGGACAAAAGGATAAAGAGGCCAACATACAGCTTTTGAGAGGACATAAATTATAAATCGATGTTATTAATCCATTGTATGTCATATGAGTTCGTAGAGCTCAACTAAAACTAACTACAAATGGAGAATTGTAATGAAAATAAGAACAGTAGAACCAAAGGAGAATGAGGCCAACATATAGCTTTTGAGTGGAGAAATTCCTCTCTAACGACAAAAGGAGTCTTGTTGTACCACAATAAGTTTAAACTAATGATATTCCTCCACCGAATGTGATACTAGTTCGTAGAGCTCAACTAAATGTGGGTGTTTAGGGTTTAGGGTTTAGGGTTTAGGGTAGGACAAAAGGATAAAGAGGCCAACATACAGCTTTTGAGAGGACATAAATTATAAATCGATGTTATTAATCCATTGTATGTCATATGAGTTCGTAGAGCTCAACTAAAACTAACTACAAATGGAGAATTGTAATGAAAATAAGCACAGTAGAACCAAAGGTAGAATGAGGCCAACATATAGCTTTTGAGTGGAGAAATTACTCTCTAACGACAAAAAGAGTCTTGTTGTACCACAATAAGTTTAAACTAATGATATTCCTCCACCGAATGTGATACAAGTTCGTAGAGCTCAACTAAATGTGGGTGTTTAGGGTTTAGGGTTTAGGGTTTAGGGTAGGACAAAAGGATAAAGAGGCCAACATACAGCTTTTGAGAGGACATAAATTATAAATCGATGTTATTAATCCATTGTATGTCATATGAGTTCGTTGAGCTCAACTAAAACTAACTACAAATGGAGAATTGTAACGAAATAAGTACAGTAGAACCAAAGGAGAATGAGGCCAACATATAGCTTTTGAGTGGAGAAATTACTCTCTAACGACAAAAAGAGTCTTGTTGTACCACAATAAGTTTAAACTAATGATATTCCTCCACCGAATGTGATACAAGTTCGTAGAGCTCAACTAAATGTGGGTGTTTAGGGTTTAGGGTTTAGAGTAGGACAAAAGGATAAAGAGGCCAACATACAGCTTTTGAGAGGACATAAATTATAAATCGATGTTATTAAACCATTGTATGTCCTATGAGTTCGTTGAGCTCAACTAAAACTAACTACAAATGGAGAATTGTAACGAAATAAGTACAGTAGAACCAAAGGAGAATGAGGCCAACATATAGCTTTTGAGTGGAGAAATTACTCTCAAACGACAAAAAGAGTCTTGTTGTACCACAATAAGTTTAAACTAATGATATTCCTCCACCGAATGTGATACTAGTTCGTAGAGCTCAACTAAATGTGACTGTTTAGGGTCTAGGGTTTAGGGTAGGACAAAAGGATAAAGAGGCCAACATACAGCTTTTGAGAGGACATAAATTATAAATCGATGTTATTAATCCATTGTATGTCATATGAGTTCGTAGAGCTCAACTAAAACTAACTACAAATGGAGAATTGTAATGAAAATAAGAACAGTAGAACCAAAGGAGAATGAGGCCAACATATAGCTTTTGAGTGGAGAAATTACAAATGGAGAATTGTAACGAAATAAGTACAGTAGAACCGAAGGAGAATGAGGCCAACATATAGCTTTTGAGTGGAGAAATTCCTCTCTAACGACAAAAAGAGTCTTGTTGTACCACAATAAGTTTAAACTCATGATATTCCTCCACCGAATGTGATACTAGTTCGTAGAGCTCAACTAAATGTGGGTGTTTAGGGTTTAGGGTTTTGGGTTTAGGGTAGGACAAAAGGATGAAGAGGCAAACATACAGCTTTTGAGAGGACATAAATTTTTAATCGATGTTATTAATCCATTGTATGTCATATGAGTTCGTAGAGCTCAACTAAAACTAACTACTAATGGAGAATTGTATTGAAATATATACAGTAGAACCAAAGGAGATTGAGGCCAACATATAGCTTTTGAGTGGAGAAATTCCTCTCTAACGACAAAAAGAGTCTTGTTTTACCACAATAAGTTTAAACTCATGATATTCCTCCACCGAATGTGATACTAGTTTGTAGAGCTCAACTAAATGTGTGTGTTAAGGGTTTAGGGTTTAGGGTTTAGGGTAGGACAAAAGGATTAAGAGGCAAACATACAGCTTTTGAGAGGACATAAATTTTAAATCGATGTTATTAATCCATTGTATGTCATATGAGTTCGTAGAGCTCAACTAATACTAACTAGAAATGGAGAATTGTAATGAAAATAAGTACAGTAGAACCAAAGGAGAATGAGGCCAACATATAGCTTTTGAGTGGAGAAATTCCTCTCTAACGACAAAAGGAGTCTTGTTGTACCACAATAAGTTTAAACTCATGATATTCCTCCACCGAATGTGATACTAGTTTGTAGAGCTCAACCAAATGTGTGTGTTTAGGGTTTAGGGTTTTGCGTTTACAGTAGGACAAAAGGATGAAGACGCAAACATACAGCTTTTTAGAGGACATAAATTTTAAATCGATGTTATTAATCCATTGTATGTCATATGAGTTCGTAGAGCTCAACTAAAACTAACTACAAATGGAGAATTGTAACGAAATAAGTATAGTAGAACCAAAGGAGAATGAGGCCAACATATAGCTTGTGAGTTGAGAAATTACTCTCTAGCGACAAATAGAGTCTTTTGTACCACAATAAGTTTAAACTAATGATATTCCTCCACCGAATGTGATACAAGTTCGTAGAGCTCAACTAAATGTGGGTGTTTAAGGTTTAGGGTTTAGGGTAGGACAAAAGGATAAAGAGGCCAACATACAGCTTTTGAGAGGACATAAATTATAAATCGATGTTATTAATCCATTGTATGTCATATGAGTTCGTAGAGCTCAACTAAAACTAACTACAAATGGAGAATTGTAACGAAATAAGTACAGTAGAACCGAAGGAGAATGAGGCCAACATATAGCTTTTGAGTGGAGAAATTCCTCTCTAACGACAAAAAGAGTCTTGTTGTACCACAATAAGTTTAAACTCATGATATTCCTCCACCGAATGTGATACTAGTTCGTAGAGCTCAACTAAATGTGGGTGTTTAGGGTTTAGGGTTTTGGGTTTAGGGTAGGACAAAAGGATGAAGAGGCAAACATACAGCTTTTGAGAGGACATAAATTTTAAATCGATGTTATTAATCCATTGTATGTCATATGAGTTCGTAGAGCTCAACTAAAACTAACTACAAATGGAGAATTGTAATGAAAATAAGTACAGTAGAACCAAAGGAGAATGAGGCCAACATATAGCTTTTGAGTGGAGAAATTCCTCTCTAACGACAAAAGGAGTCTTGTTGTACCACAATAAGTTTAAACTCATGGTATTCCTCCACCGAATGTGATACTAGTTTGTAGAGCTCAACTAAATGTGCGTGTTTAGGGTTTAGGGTTTTGGGTTTAGGGTAGGACAAAAGGATGAAGAGGCAAACATACAGCTTTTGAGAGGACATAAATTTTAAATCGATGTTATTAATCCATTGTATGTCATATGAGTTCGTAGAGCTCTACTAAAACTAACTACAAATGGAGAATTGTAACGAAATAAGTATAGTAGAACCAAAGGAGAATGAGGCTGTAACACCCCGATTTCGGTGGCGTCACTTTAGTAACTCAAAAATAAAATAAAGCGGAAAAGCAGGTTTTTTTTTTTTTTGTTTTGTTTAAATAAAAAGACTTGTCGAAATAAGGTCTCAACCCAATCGCAATTAACAGCGATTAATATACAAAATAAGCACAACCCTTGCTGCAACTAAAAACATCGTCACGAGTGTCCTCAAGTGACGGAAAGTAATATTAAGTAATTGAAAGTAGCGCCCGCGGGCAAATAAGTGCGGCTCATAGTCAGAGTCACAAGCTTTATAACTACAGTCCTCCAAGAAAATAAATTAGCCCCAAACGGTCTCCAAAAGACTTCCTACGCCCGACAAACTCCCTGTGATCCTCATGGAAGAGAATCACACAAAAAGCTAATAGTCGGGAACCTACCCTGCCCCAAAATACAACTGATGAATCAGAGCTATGACCATGACAACCAAAATCAGTAACTCTAACCACCCATATCCTACACCACTATCTTCGACCCTCATCTGATCTTCCATGAAGTCCGGGTCCACGTCGAAGGCTCAGTAGTAGTCATTTCGCTCCGGGTCCTCCCCGAACGACGAACCTTCTTGAATCATCTGTTGAACGTCTGGCAGCAGGTCG
The DNA here is from genome assembly GCF_012489685.1 of Lotus japonicus. Classification (NCBI taxonomy): domain Eukaryota; kingdom Viridiplantae; phylum Streptophyta; class Magnoliopsida; order Fabales; family Fabaceae; genus Lotus; species Lotus japonicus. The sequence continues at coordinate 37,825,715 of NC_080044.1, forward strand.
ACCGCCCAAACACAAACATACAAACAAAGCCACGGCGCTAGGGTCAACTCACGGAATATAGTAGATAATACAAGCAGCATGTGAAGAATAAGGGGGTATGTATATATATATGTTGTATATATATATTTATATGTTCTGTATTGCCTACCCTAAGGTATATACTTAGCATGTTATCAAGGCTCTAATAACAATTCAATGAATAATATCTCAACAATACAATAAGCATTATCTCAACAATTCCATATTGGGCGCATGTATGCATGCAATGTCAATTCAAACGTTGATCCCAAAAATAGGCATGTCAAGTCGATCCAACCCATTGGGTCGAACACAAGGACTCGCACACGCAGTAAATGACAACGCCAAGTCGGTTCTCTCATTAGAGTCGAACATACGGACGTTGCGCGCGTCTAATGACTATCGCCGAATCGATCCAATCCCTCGGATTGAATATAAGGATCCGCGCGTGTCGAAATATTATCGCTGAATCGGTCCAATCCCTCGGATTGAACTCACGGACTCACGCGAGTTTATATGGCGATGGCTGAATCGATCCAATCCATCGGATTGAATATAAGGATTCACGCGTGCCCGAGTGACTACCGCCGAATCGATCCAATCCCTCGGATTGAATATAAGGATTCACGCGTGTCAAACGATTATTGCCGAATCGGTCCAACCCATCGGGTTGAACATAAGGATTCGCGCCCGTTAAGCCGAAGATAATGTCGATTATGCGACAAAATGAATTAATCAAAAGAAGAAAGAATGAACTTGGAACTCATAGTTCCCGGCTAAACTTTAGATAGCCAAACAATAAACTGCTCATCGAGCGAAGAGTACCGAAGTACTTGGAAACTTATAATTTCCGGCTAAACTTTAGATAGCCAAACAATAGACTGCTCATCGAGCGAAAGAGTATCAACATACTCGGAAACTTGTAAGTTTCTTCTAAACTTGGACTCGGCGACCCTTCTCATCTTTCAAACTAATATTCAAGCTCCAAGCTCTTATCTAAGGTTGTTACCATTATTCAATGGTTTTAGAGATTGATTAATGTCTTATGAGTTTTCCTTGAGAAAATAGGTTTCTTTTAATCTTATAATACTTCCTGATGAGGACAAGGACAAGGACAAGGGTCATGGAGCACTAAAAGGACTTGGAGGACCAATGACAAGGGCTAGAGCTAAAAAGGCCAAAGAGACTCTTCAGCAAGTAGTGGCAACCATTCTTGAAGACAAAGTGGTAGAAGAGATGGAACCAAAAATCATGATGATCATTCAGGCCCAAGAAGAAGAGCCAGCCCACGCATAGGGGCTGCCATGTGATGTTCTGTTTTATTTTATTTCAATAAAAATGCAAAGGACCAATTGAATAAGTTGGATCCAAATGCATTATGTTGCTGAATTTTATTTTAGTGTGTTTAATCCACTTCAAGTGGTGTGTGTTTGCATGTGGCGCATGAAGGGCTTAAAGGGAGGGATCCATTCCTTTCTTAAAACTCTTTGAATGTGTTTGAATTTCAATAAGTTCTGAATGGAGGAGTTACATCAGCAAAGTCAAAGGATTGAAGAGCTTTCAAAGCCAAGAATGGAGTTACAAAGAAAGGGAAATTAAGTTCATAAAGAGCATTGAATGCTATATTCCCTGGTCAGAATAACAATCAAGAAAGGGAGTTACATGAAGCAATCAGCCACTAAAAACACGTTCAGGGCTGAAGCATATCACTATCTTCCCCTTTTAATTTGTAACTCCTAGCCTAGGATTCTTCTAGAGAAATTACACCTCATCATTTTTTTGTAACTAGGCTGAATTTCCTTCTTCCTTATAAGGACCACTCCTTCAATGTAATAGACAGATTATGAATGAATTAGTATTTTCTTTTCTGAGTGATTCAGATTTGTGAGAGTGATTCTCATAGTTCTTGAGTGATTCAAGAATTAGGCTTATCAAGGGTTTGTCACCACCTTTGTGTGAAGTCTTCATCTTCCATTTCACTAAAACTTCCCCTCTTTTCTGTCCATTTCCCTTCCATCACGAAATTCTTCTTCTTCTTTCTCACATTTCAGAGTTCTCATCATCCAAGATCAATCCTAGACGATCCATTGCAGCCCTTGCATCAACTAGGGGCGTATCACTTGCTGAAGAGTCTCTTTGGCCTTTTTAGCTCTAGCCCTTGTCATTGGTCCTCCAAGTCCTTTTAGTGCTCCATGACCCTTGTCCTTGTCCTTGTCCTCATCATTCCCTCCCTCTTGAAAAGGATTTGACCTCAAATCAAAGTCTCCTCCATCTGTATCGAAGAGAGATAAATCAGAGACATTAAAGGTTGAGCTGATGTTATACTCACCTGGAAGCTCTATTTTGTAGGCATTGTTATTGACTCTCTCAAGAACTTGAAAAGGTCCATCCCCTCTAGGTTGGAGTTTGGATTTCCTTTGTTCTGGAAACCTTTCCTTCCTCATGTGCACCCAAACCCAATCTCCGGGTTGGAACACCACCTCCTTTCTTCCCTTGTTAGCTTGCCTAGCATAACTCTCATTCTTTCTCTCAATTTGAGCCTTCACACGCTCGTGCATCTTCTTGACATATTCAGCTTTGCCCTGTCCTTCCTTGTGCTTGAAAACAGAAATGTTAGGCATAGGCAACAAATCAAGAGGAGTCAAAGGGTTAAATCCATACACTACTTCAAATGGAGAGCAATTGGTAGTGCTATGGACAGCCCTATTGTAAGCAAATTCAACATGAGGCAAACACGCCTCCCAAGCCTTTAAATTGGCCTTAAGGACAGTCCTAAGCAAGGTGCCTAGGGTCCTATTAACCACCTCAGTTTGCCCATCAGTTTGTGGGTGGCAAGTGGTAGAGAACAAAAGTTTGGTGCCTAACTTCCCCCATAAAGTCCTCCAGAAGTGACTTAGGAACTTGGTGTCCCTATCACTAACTATGCTTCTAGGCATCCCATGAAGTCTTACAACTTCTTTAAAGAACAAATCAGCAACGTGACAAGCATCATCAGCTTTCCTGCAAGGAATAAAGTGAGCCATTTTTGAAAACCTATCAACAACCACAAAAATGGAATCCTTACCATTCTTTGTTCTAGGGAGGCCTAAAACAAAGTCCATAGACAAGTCAACCCAAGGGTATTCAGGGATTGGCAAAGAAGTATACAAACCATGTGGCATCACCTTAGACTTAGCCTTCTTGCAAACAATGCAATGTTCACAAAACTTGATCACATCATGTTTCATTTTGGGCCAATAGAAATGTTCCTGTAAAGTTTCTAGAGTCTTTTGGACTCCAAAATGACCCATTAATCCCCCAGCATGGGATTCTTTAACAAGCAGTTCTCTAATGGAACTTTTAGGCACACACAACCTGTTTTCCTTAAATAAAAATCCATTGTGCCTATAAAATCCATTTTGAGAAACTTTCTCACAAGCCACAAAAATTTCAGCAAAGTTATCATCTTTTTCATACATTTCTTTCACATGTTCAAGTCCTAGCAATTTAGTCTCTAACATGGAAAGCAACACGTGTCTCCTGGATAAAGCATCAGCCACAATGTTACTTTTCCCTTTTTTGTGTTTTATGACATAGGGAAATTGTTCCAAAAATCCAACCCATTTGGCATGCCTTTTGTTCAACTTACCTTGCCCCTTCAAGTATTTCAGCGACTCATGATCACTATGAATCACGAATTCCTTGGGCAAAAGATAATGCTGCCAAGTCTTCAAAGCTCTCACCAAAGCATACAATTCCTTATCATAAGTAGAATAGTTAAGGGCAGCTCCGCTTAACTTTTCACTAAAATAAGCAATTGGGTGGCCTTCTTGAAGCAACACAGCACCAATACCTACATTTGAAGCATCACATTCAAGTTCAAAAGATTTAGCAAAGTTAGGTAAAGCAAGTATAGGTGCATGGGTAAGCTTATGCTTTAGGGCAGCAAAGGCCTCTTCTTGATTCTTTCCCCAATGAAAACCCACATTCTTTTTCACCACTTCATTTAGGGGTGCTGCCAAGGTACTAAAGTCCTTTACAAACCTCCTGTAGAAACTGGCCAAGCCATGAAAACTTCTTACATCACCCACGGATTTAGGAGTGGGCCACTCTTGAATGGCTTTGATCTTTTCCTCATCAACCTGCACTCCTTTCGAACTCACAACAAAACCAAGAAACACAACATGGTCAGTGCAAAAAGTGCATTTCTCAAGATTGGCAAACAATTGTTCCTTTCTAAGCATACTCAAGACGGATCTTAAGTGCTCAACATGCAGCTCAAGAGTAGTGCTATAGACCAAAATATCATCAAAGTACACAACCACAAATTTCCCAATGAATTCCCTCAAAACATGGTTCATTAGTCTCATAAAAGTACTGGGTGCATTAGTTAAACCAAAAGGCATAACCAACCATTCATACAAACCATATTTAGTTTTGAAAGCAGTTTTCCATTCATGGCTGCCTCCTCTTCTTCTTCACTTTGTTCTCCTTCGGACTCACTGGTGTAGTCTCCATCATCCTTAATAATCATGGTCTTTTTGGAGGCACATTCATAAGCATAATGTCCCATACCTTGGCATTTGAAGCACTTGACCTCTTTGCTCTTTTTGGATGGTTGTTCAAGAGGTTTTGAAGAAGCTGAAGCTTGTGGTTTGGTGGCTGGTTTGCTAAGGGTGCTCGGCCCTTCATTCTTCATTCTGTCTCTCCAAGATGAATTGGAATTGGTAGAACTCTTCCTTGCAAGCCCTTTCCTTTTGAGTTGTTGCTCAACTTTAGTGGCCTTGTGCAGCAATTCTTCCATGTCTACATATTCCTGAAGTTCTACAATATCTCTAACATCATTAGATAAACCATTAATAAATCGAATCATGGTTACCTCTTCATCCTCCTCAAGATTGGCTTGCAACATAAGCACCTCAAGTTCTTTGTAATACTCCTCAACACTCTTGCTGCCTTGGGTAAGTTTTTGAAGTTTAAATTTTACATCCCTAGCATGGCTTGAAGGGACATATCTTTTCCTCATGATTCGTTTCATTTCAGCCCATGTTTCCACCGCTGGCTCCTCATTTCTCAATCTCTCTTTTGCAAACTTATTCCACCAAACAAGAGCATAGTCTGAAAAGTGAGCAGCTGCAAGTTTCACCTTTTGGTCCTCCTCATAGTTGTTGCAAGCAAAGACATGCTCTATTTTGAGTTCCCACTCCAAGTGTATGCCTCTGGATCACTCTTTCCCTTAAAAGGAGGAATTTGGAATTTGACTCCTTCAATCCGAGCAGGTCTAGGATTTTCATGAATTCGTCGTGGCCTCCCGCCTTCACTGTCACTATTGTTCCGGTTCTCCATTTGATCCAGCCTTTCGTGGATCTCTTCAGTTTGCCTCCTCATTAAGTTTTCCAGATGTTGTGTAAGAGCCCGCATTTCGATGGTCGAGAGTCGCACTGCTGGTTGCTCCTCCTCTTCTCCTGACATCTTTGACAAATGAAAAGATTCAAGTAGAACAAACAAATGTTAGTGTTTACCTCACTTCTCTCGTGTTTCCCTCAAATTGGCTTTTCTATGATGTGCACTCTTGCCTTTTTCCACTCAAAAATTCTCACAATCTCTTGAGTAAATCAAAGTTAAGACACAAAGAATTATGCCACCAAATTTGTGTAGAGTCACACAGATTAGAATAGACTTTAGAATATGAAACAAAAGAAGACAAGACAAATCACCACAGAAATGGAAAAGGACTCCAAATATTTAGAGACTAAAGAAGAATTCAAGAACAAACAGAAAGAAGAAAATAAATTGGAATGCTAGCAACAAAATTACCTTGAACAATTGAATTTGGCTAATTAAACAAGAACCATTCAGCCATTTTTTTTTTTTGAATTTTCGTTTTTTTTTTTTTTGAATTTTCGTTTTGTAGTTTGTTTTTGATTCTGAACAATTAACAAGGCTTAACTTTTGCAATGGTTCAGCCAAAAGAAACAAAAACTAAAATCAAGGTAACAAGAAATGACAAAGAGTCGCTAACCAGAATTCCAGATAAGAAAAGAAACCAAAATCCTAGAACCGGAGCTCTGATTACCAAATGATACGCCCCAAGTTGATGCAAGGGCTGCAATGGATCGTCTAGGATTGATCTTGGATGATGAGAACTCTGAAATGTGAGAAAGAAGAAGAAGAATTTCGTGATGGAAGGGAAATGGACAGAAAAGAGGGGAAGTTTTAGTGAAATGGAAGATGAAGACTTCACACAAAGGTGGTGGCAAACCCTTGATAAGCCTAATTCTTGAATCACTCAAGAACTATGAGAATCACTCTCACAAATCTGAATCACTCAGAAAAGAAAATACTAATTCATTCATATTCTGTCTATTACATTGAAGGAGTGGTCCTTATAAAGAAGAAGAAAATTCAGCCTAGTTACAAAAAAAAAAAATGACGAGGTGTAATTTCTCTAGAAGAATCCTAGGCTAGGAGTTACAAATTAAAAGAGGAAGATAGTGATTTGCTTCAGCCCTGAACGTGTATTTGGTGGCTGATTGCTTCATGTAACTCCCTTTCTTGATTGTTATTCTGACCAGGGAACATAGCATTCAATGCTCTTTATGAACTTAATTTCCCTTTCTTTGTAACTCCATTCTTGGCTTTGAAAGCTCTTCAATCCTTTGACTTTGCTGATGTAACTCCTCCATTCAGAACTTATTGAAATTCAAACACATTCAAAGAGTTTTAAGAAAGGAATGGATCCCTCCCTTTAAGCCCTTCATGCGCCACATGCAAACACACACCACTTGAAGTGGATTAAACACACTAAAATAAAATTCAGCAACATAATGCATTTGGATCCAACTTATTCAATTGGTCCTTTGCATTTTTATTGAAATAAAATAAAACAAAACATCACATGGCAGCCCCTATGCGTGGGCTGGCTCTTCTTCTTGGGCCTGAATGATCATCATGATTTTTGGTTCCATCTCTTCTACCACTTTGTCTTCAAGAATGGTTGCCACTACTTGCTGAAGAGTCTCTTTGGCCTTTTTAGCTCTAGCCCTTGTCATTGGTCCTCCAAGTCCTTTTAGTGCTCCATGACCCTTGTCCTTGTCCTTGTCCTCATCACCTTGGCATGCAACTCCCTGACAAAATCTGCCTTTTTGTTTCCATCAAAATTAGCAAATTCATTAGTGGTAAGATATCCAATGGAGTCAAAGGGTTAATGCCATACACAACTTCAAACGGAGAGTAAGAAGTAGTAGAATGCACAGCTCTATTTTATGCAAACTCAACATGTGGCAAACATTTTTCCCACTGTTTTAAATTCTTTTGAATGATTGCACGCAGCAAGGTAGTAAGTGTTCTATTCACAACCTCAGTTTGCCCATCCGTTTGTGGATGTGCAGTTGTAGAAAACAGAAGCTTAGTTCCTAACTTACTCCATAAAGTTCTCCAAAAATGACTTAAGAATTTCACATCTCTGTCACTTACTATTGTTCTTGGTAATCTATGCAAACGCACAACCTCTTTAAAGAACAAATCAGCAATATGTGTGGCATCATTTGTTTTGGAGCATGCAATGAAATGTGCCATTTTGCTAAACCTATCAACAACCACAAATATGCTGTCCTTCCCACCCTGTGATTTAGGAAAACCTAAGACAAAATCCATTGAGATATCAGTCCAAGGTTGATTAGGAACAGGCAAAGGTGTATAGAAACCATGGGGCATCACTTTAGATTTGGCTTGCTTACATGTTATTCATTTTTCACAAACAGACTGCACATCATGTTTCATTTTAGGCCAATAAAAATGCTCTTTCAAAATTTCTAAAGTCTTTTGAACCCCAAAATGTCCCATTAATCCACCACCATGAGTTTCCCAAACAAGCATTTCACGCAAAGAACAAACAGGAACACACAATTTATCTTTCCTAAACAAGAAACCTTCATGTTTATAATAGTCCCCAAATGCATGCTTAGAACAAGAATCCCATACCTGTCCAAAATCAAAGTCATTGGCATACAAGTCCTTGATATGCTCAAACCCAAGTAGTTTTGCTTGCAATGAAGTAAGCAATGCATACCTTCTAGACAAAGCAATAGCCACAATGTTTTCCTTACCATTCTTGTACTTGATCACGTAAGGAAACATCTCAATGAACTCCAACCACTTGGCATGTCTTTTTTGAAGCTTTCCTTGAGAACTTAGAAACAATGCATAAAGCTCCTTGTCATATGTGGGATAATTCAACGCTGCTCCACTAAGCTTCTCGCTAAAATATGCAATCGGTTTGGAATCCTGCATCAACACAGCACCTATTCCAACACCAGAAGCATCACATTCAATTTCAAAAGCTTTATCAAAATTAGGCAAACAAAGCAAAGGTGCATTGGTCAGCTTATCTTTCAAAGAATTAAAAGCATATTCATGCACATCATCCCACTTGAAAGTCACATTCTTTTTAACAAGTTCATTCAAAGGTGCAGCAATGGAACTAAAGTTCCTCACAAACCTTCGATAAAAACTTGCTAAACCATGAAAACTTCTTACCTCATTAGCATTCTTAGGTGTAGGCCATTCTCTAATTGCCTTGACCTTCTCTTCATCAACAGAAACTCCTTTAGAACTTACAACAAAACCCAAAAATACAACAGATTCCATGCCAAAAGAACACTTTTGAAGGTTGGCATACAACTTGTTCTCTTTTTAAACACCAAACACAGCATGTAAATGTTCAACATGTTCATCTAGGGATTTGCTGTAAATTAAAATGTCATCAAAGTAGACTACAACAAATTTCCCAATGAAAGAACGCAAAACATGGTTCATTAATCTCATGAATGTGCTGGGTGCATTAGTTAAGCCAAATGGCATCACTAACCACTCATATAAACCATATTTGGTTTTAAAAGCAGTTTTCCATTCATCACCTTCCTTCATGCGAATTTGATGGTATCCACTTTTCAAATCAATTTTAGAAAACACACAAGAACCATGCAATTCATCAAGCATATCATCTAATCTAGGGATAGGATATCTATACTTTACAGTGATTTTGTTTATGGCTCGGCAATCAACACACATGCGCCATGTTCCATCTTTCTTCGGAACTAAGATCACGGGAACAGAACAAGGACTGAGGCTCTCCCTCACAAATCCCTTTTGCAACAACTCATCCACTTGCTTTTGAATTTCCTTTGCTTCCTCGGGACTCGTCCTATAAGCTGGCCTGTTTGGAAGTGAGCAACTAGGAATGAAGTCAATTTGATGCTCAATACCTCTTAAAGGAGGCAATCCTTGTGGTACTTCTTCTGGAAAAATTTCAGCAAACTCCTGCAACAATGAATTAATAGCACTAGGCAAAGAAGAGTTGAGATTGTTAGTGAAATAAACATCTTTGTACATGAGTACAAGCAATTTCTCCCTTGCTAACAATGCACTCTCAACATCTCTTTTCTTGGCAAATGCACTTACTCTCTTATTTTTCTCTTCACTGCACTCATTTTTTTCTTTTTCTTTCTTTTTCTCATTTTCATTTTTCTTACTTTTTCTCTCTTTTTCTTGAATGCTCACTTTTTCTTCTCTCAACTTACACTCTTTTGCGATTCTAATTTGATCAGCATATGCTTCAGCAGGTTTGAGAGGTGTCAACACAATGGTGCGATTGTTCATGGTAAAGGTATAGGTATTTTTGTACCCATTATGATCAACATTTCTATCAGATTGCCATGGCCGCCCAAGAAGCAAGTGGCCCACATGCATAGGCACAACATCATAAAGAACCTCATCTTTGTATTTTCCAATGGAAAATGATACCAAAACCTGCTTAGTCACCCTTATGTCTCCACAATCATTGAGCCACTGAAGTCTATATGGATTAGGATGCTTTTTGGTTGGCAAGTTCAGTTTCTCGACCATCAAGGTGCTAGCAACATTAGTACAACTTCCACTATCAATAACCATGCTACATACCTTTTCATTAATGAGGCACCTAGTATGGAAAATTTTATCACGTTGCTCCGCATCTTCATGTTCCTTAGGCTGTATGCTAAGAGCACGCCTAGCAACAAGCAAATTTCCATGCACGGGTTCAGCCACTTCAACATCACTACAATCTTCTAACAGAGGCATTTCATCATCACTTGAGCTCACACTCTCTATGTCTCCATTATCCAGCAAAATCATTGCTCTTTTGTTTGGACACTCAGAAGCAATATGCCCAATTCCTTGGCATCTGAAACATTTTATATCACGTGATCGTGAAGAAGAATTAGTTTCAGATTTACCTTTAGAGGATGCCATAGTAGACTTGGCCTTCACATTTTCTTTAGGATGGGAAATGGCTTTATTATTCTTCCAATTTGACTTCCAAGAAGTGCTTGAGGATGATGAGAATTTGGAGGAGGTTTTGGACTTCAATTGCTTTTCCACCTGAACTGCTTTGTGCAACAAATCCTCCATCTCCACATAATATTGTAATTCCACCACATCAGCAATCTCCTTCTTTAAACCTCCAATAAACCTTGCCATAGTGGCTTCACGGTCTTCTTCTATATTGGCTCTCATCATAACTATCTCTATCTCCTTGTAATAATCCTCCACACTCATAGAACCTTGGGTCAGACTTTGCAATTTTCGGTGCAAGTCTCTATGGTAATGGCTGGGGACAAATCTTCTTCTCATGACAGCCTTCATTTCTTCCCATGAGCGAATGGGTCTCTCTCCATTTCTGCGCCTGTTTATCACAAATTGATCCCACCAAATACTAGCAAAATCAGAAAATTCAACAACTGCCAATTTTACCTTTTTCTCCACTGAATAATGATGGCAATCAAACACATGAAAATGTGCGTGTTTAGGGTTTAGGGTTTTGGGTTTAGGGTAGGACAAAAGGATTAAGAGGCAAACATACAGCTTTTGAGAGGACATAAATTTTAAATCGATGTTATTAATCCATTGTATGTCATATGAGTTCGTAGAGCTCAACTAAAACTAACTACAAATGGAGAATTGTAATGAAAATAAGTACAGTAGAGCCAAAGGAGAATGAGGCCAACATATAGCTTTTGAGTGGAGAAATTCCTCTCTAACGACAAAAGGAGTCTTGTTGTACCACAATAAGTTTAAACTCATGATATTCCTCCACCGAATGTGATACTAGTTTGTAGAGCTCAACTAAATGTGCGTGTTTATGGTTTAGGGTTTTGGGTTTAGGGTAGGACAAAAGGATGAAGAGGCAAACATACAGCTTTTGAGAGGACATAAATTTTAAATCGATGTTATTAATCCATTGCATGTCATATGAGTAAGTAGAGCTCAACTAAAACTAACTACAAATGGAGAATTGTAATGAAAATAAGTACAGTAGAGCCAAAGGAGAATGAGGCCAACATATAGCTTTTGAGTGGAGAAATTCCTCTCTAACGACAAAAGGAGACTTGTTGTACCACAATAACTTTAAACTCATGATATTCCTCCACCGAATGTGATACTAGTTTGTAGAGCTCAACTAAATGTGCGTGTTTAGGGTTTAGGGTTTTGGGTTTAGGGTAGGACAAAAGGATGAAGAGGCAAACATACAGCTTTTGAGAGGACATAAATTTTAAATCGATGTTATTAATCAATTGCATGTCATATGAGTAAGTAGAGCTCAACTAAAACTAACTACAAATGGAGAATTGTAATGAAAATAAGTACAGTAGAACCAAAGGAGAATGAGGCCAACATATAGCTTTTGAGTGGAGAAATTCCTCTCTAACGACAAAAGGAGTCTTGTTGTACCACAATAAGTTTAAACTCATGATATTCCTCCACCGAATGTGATACTAGTTTGTAGAGCTCATCTAAATGTGCGTGTTTAGGGTTTAGGGTTTTGGGTTTAGGGTAGGATAAAAGGATGAAGAGGCAAACATACTGCTTTTGAGAGGACATAAATTTTAAATCGATGTTATTAATCCGTTGTATGTCATATGAGTTCGTAGAGCTCAACTAAAACTAACTACAAATGGAGAATTGTAATGAAAATAAGTACAGTAGAACCAAAGGAGAATGAGGCCAACATATAGCTTTTGAGTGGAGAAATTCCTCTCTAACGACAAAAGGAGACTTGTTGTACCAGAATAACTTTAAACTCATGATATTCCTCCACCGAATGTGATACTAGTTTGTAGAGCTCAACTAAATGTGCGGGTTTAGGGTTTAGGGTTTTGTGTTTAGGGTAGGACAAAAGGATTAAGAGGCAAACATACAGCTTTTAAGAGGACATAAATTTTAAATCGATGTTATTAATCCATTGTATGTCATATGAGTTCGTAGAGCTCAACTAAAACTAACTACAAATGGAGAATTGTAATGAAAATAAGTACAGTAGAACCAAAGGAGAATGAGGCCAACATATAGCTTTTGAGTGGAGAAATACCTCTCTAACGACAAAAGGAGTCTTGTTGTACCACAATAAGTTTAAACTCATGATATTCCTCCACCGAATGTGATACTAGTTTGTTGAGCTCATCTAAATGTGCGTGTTTAGGGTTTAGGGTTTTGGGTTTGAGGTAGGACAAAAGGATGAAGAGGCAAACATACTGCTTTTGAGAGGACATAAATTTTAAATCGATGTTATTAATCCGTTGTATGCCATATGAGTTCGTAGAGCTCAACTAAAACTAACTACAAATGGAGAATTGTAATGATAATAAGTACAGTAGAACCATAGGAGAATGAGGCCAACATATAGCTTTTGAGTGGAGAAATTCCTCTCTAACGACAAAAGGAGACTTGTTGTACCAGAATAACTTTAAACTCATGATATTCCTCCACCGAATGTGATACTAGTTTGTAGAGCTCAACTAAATGTGCGTGTTTAGGGTTTAGGGTTTTGTGTTTAGGGTAGGACAAAAGGATTAAGAGGCAAACATACAGCTTTTGAGAGGACATAAATTTTTAATCGATGTCATTGTATGTCATATGAGTTCGTAGAACTCAACTAAAACTAACTACAAATGGAGAATTGTAATGAAAATAAGTACAGTAGAACCAAAGGAGAATGAGGCCAACATATAGCTTTTGAGTGGAGAAATTCCTCTCTAACGACAAAAGGAGTCTTGTTGTACCACAATAAGTTTAAACTCATGATATTCCTCCACCGAATGTGATACTAGTTTGTAGAGCTCAACTAAATGTGCGTGTTTATGGTTTAGGGTTTTGGGTTTAGGGTAGGACAAAAGGATGAAGAGGCAAACATACAGCTTTTGAGAGGACATAAATTTTAAATCGATGTTATTAATCCATTGCATGTCATATGAGTAAGTAGAGCTCAACTAAAACTAACTACAAATGGAGAATTGTAATGAAAATAAGTACAGTAGAGCCAAAGGAGAATGAGGCCAACATATAGCTTTTGAGTGGAGAAATTCCTCTCTAACGACAAAAGGAGACTTGTTGTACCACAATAACTTTAAACTCATGATATTCCTCCACCGAATGTGATACTAGTTTGTAGAGCTCAACTAAATGTGCGTGTTTAGGGTTTAGGGTTTTGTGTTTAGGGTAGGACAAAAGGATTAAGAGGCAAACATACAGCTTTTGAGAGGACATAAATTTTTAATCGATGTCATTGTATGTCATATGAGTTCGTAGAACTCAACTAAAACTAACTACAAATGGAGAATTGTAATGAAAATAAGTACAGTAGAACCAAAGGAGAATGAGGCCAACATATAGCTTTTGAGTGGAGAAATTCCTCTCTAACGACAAAAGGAGTCTTGTTGTACCACAATAAGTTTAAACTCATGATATTCCTCCACCGAATGTGATACTAGTTAGTAGAGCTCAACTAAAGGTGTGTGTTAAGGGTTTAGGGTTTTGGGTTAAGGGTAGGACAAAAGGATGAAGAGGCAAACATACAGCTTTTGAGAGGACATAAATTTTAAATCGATGTAATTAATCCATTGTATGTCATATGAGTTCGTAGAGCTCAACTAAAACTAACTAGAAATGGAGAATTGTAATGAAAATAAGTGCAGTAGAACCAAAGGAGAATGAGGCCAACAATAAGTTTTGTTGTACCTCCACCGAATGTGATACTAGTTTGTAGAGCTCAATCAAATGTGTGTGTTTAGGGTTCAGGGTTTAGGGTTTTGGGTTTAGGGTAGGACAAAAGGATGAAGACGCAAACATACAGCTTTGAGAGGACATAAATTTTAAATCGATGTTATTAATCCATTGTATGTCATATGAGTTCGTAGAGCTCAACTAAAACTAACTACAAATGGAGAATTGTAACGAAATAAGTACAGTAGAACCAAAGGAGAATGAGGCCAACATATAGCTTTTGAGTGGAGAAATTACTCTCTAACGACAAAAAGAGTCTTGTTGTACCACAATAAGTTTAAACTAATGATATTCCTCCACCAAATGTGATACAAGTTCGTAGAGCTCAACTAAATGTGGGTGTTTAGATTTTAGGGTTTAGGGTTTAGGGTAGGACAAAAGGATAAAGAGGCCAACATACAGCTTTTGAGATGACATAAATTATAAATCGATGTTATTAATCCATTGTATGTCATATGAGTTCGTAGAGCTCAACTAAAACTAACTACAAATGGAGAATTGTAACGAAATAAGTACAGTAGAACCGAAGGAGAATGAGGCAAACATATAGCTTTTGAGTGGAGAAATTCCTCTCTAACGACAAAAGGAGTCTTGTTGTACCACAATAAGTTTAAACTCATGATATTCATCCACCGAATGTGATACTAGTTTGTAGAGCTCCACTAAATGTGCGTGTTTAGGGTTTAGGGTTTTGTGTTTAGGGTAGGACAAAAGGATTAAGAGGCAAACATACAGCTTTTAAGAGGACATAAATTTTAAATCGATGTTATTAATCCATTGTATGTCATATGAGTTCGTAGAGCTCAACTAAAACTAACTACAAATGGAGAATTGTAATGAAAGTAAGTACAGTAGAACCAAAGGAGAATGAGGCCAACTGATGAGGATCGGTCCAGCCCAGACAAAGACCCTTTGCAGGAAATAGGAGGTCCAATGACAAGGTCCAAGACCAAAAGAATGAAGCAAGCTTTGCAAGGACTGATTTTGGAGCTCAAGGGAAAAGAAGATCAGAATAAATTAGAAGCAACTCCAAAGTGGGTCAATTTCCTTGAACACAAGAATGATGATGACTTGGACCCAACTTGAAGGCATAATTTCCAAGAACCCAATCTGCATGTTCAAGATGCACTCATGGACATTAATATTTAGTAAATAAGTCCATTTTAGTTATTTTCTTGAATTTTCGTATTTAATATAGGGGTGAATTTTCTGATGACATTTTGTATTCCCCCCTAGTTGGTTTTTAATGTCTTTTATGAGCCTTTGACTCATCTTTAGGAACAGTGGGTTTTTACTCAAGTTTCCAATGCTAGTGGAGCTATAAATCTCTAGTGGAGTCTATTAAATGTTAGTGGGAGCATTATTACTTATTGGAAAGAGTAGCATCCCACTTAGCCTATAAATAGGGACTCAATGTATGGAACAAAGCAGTTTTTGAATCTGAATGATATTGAGTTTTCTCATATTGTGAGAGCTTCCCATTTGTTCTTGGGTTAAGAACTAAACTTGATAACTTTGGTTCTACCGGCAGGTCGCGGTTAGGGTCAAGTTCCCCTTTTCTCTTTGATAACTTTGGTTCTACCGGCAGGTCGCGGTTAGGGTCAAGTTCCTATCTTTTGTCCCCGGTTTTCAAGACGATCCTTTGTGTTCCCAAATCATATCATTTGGTATCAGAGCTTAGGCTCTTGAAAACCAGGTTTCTTTTCTCCATTTTGTTTTTATTTTTTCGTGTTTTTTTTGTTGTTCTCATTCTATATAAAAAAAAAACAGCCTACTCATATTATCCTTTCCCTTGTCTTCTCATCATCTTTTTTTGAAGTTTTCGTGTGTTCCTTCATTCTTTTTGTCTTTTGTGATTTGCATTCTGCTGGAAAAAAAAAAGTGCAAAAAAAAAAAGAAAAGAAAAGAAGTGCTCAGGTCCAAAAGCACAAAAAAAAGGAAAAAAAAAAGAAGTATTACAAAAAAAAGAAAAAAAAAAGAGTTGTGACCTGAAGAATTTAAGTGTGTTTCTTTCCAGCAATCAAAAAAAAAAAAAAAAAAAAACCTCAGCCATTGTTCTCGTTTTCTATTTATCTTAAAAAAAAAAAAATTAGTGTGTCCTTCCTAATCTCTCATTTCCTTAAATCGCTGAAGTTATCATCTTCATACTCTAGCTGTTCCTTGTTGTGTAGAACCATCCTAAAGTTCTTAATTTAAGAGCTCATAAGGTGAAGCTGAGTGGTAAAAGGCAAGAGTTGTGAGATCATTAGAGGAAAAATAAAAAGCGAAAGATTGAGAGAAACACGAGTGATTGAAATATTTTGAGTGTAAACACGTGAGATTGTGTGAGTGAGAATTTTATTACTAACTGTGTTTTTGGCAGCACATAATCATGAGTGGAGACGAAGAAGGAGCATTTGATCTCAAGCTGTTTGTGAAAGCTGTTACAGAACAATTCACAGCCTTAAATAGAAGGTTTGATGATTTAGCATCAAGGTCTAGGTCCCCTCCTAGGCGAAACAATGAAGAGGAAGAAGAGGAGGAGTATTCAGATGGAAGATCTCATGAAAGAAGAAGAAGTGACAATAACTTGAATAGTATCAAAATGACCATCCCTACATTTCAAGGAAAGAATGATCCTGAACTGTACTTGGAGTGGGAGAGAAAGGTGGAGCATGTGTTTGATTGCCATCACTATTCAGAGGAGAAAAAGGTAAAATTGGCAGTTGTTGAATTTTCTGATTATGCTAGTATTTGGTGGGATCAATTTGTGATAAACAGGCGCAGAAATGGAGAGAGACCCATTCGCTCATGGGAAGAAATGAAGGCTGTCATGAGAAGAAGATTTGTCCCCAGCCATTACCATAGAGACTTGCACCGAAAATTGCAAAGTCTATGAGTGTGGAGGATTATTACAAGGAGATGGAGATAGCTATGATGAGAGCCAATATAGAAGAAGACCGTGAAGCCACTATGGCAAGGTTTATTGGAGGTTTAAAGAAGGAGATTGCTGATGTGGTGGAATTACAATATTATGTGGAGATGGAGGATTTGTTGCACAAAGCAGTTCAGGTGGAAAAGCAATTGAAGTCCAAAACCTCCTCCAAATTCTCATCATCCTCAAGCACTTCTTGGAAGTCAAATTGGAAGAATAATAAAGCCATTTCCCATCCTAAAGAAAATGTGAAGGCCAAGTCTACTTTGGCATCCTCTAAAGGTAAATCTGAAACTAATTCTTCTTCACGATCACGTGATATAAAATGTTTCAGATGCCAAGGAATTGGGCATATTGCTTCTGAGTGTCCAAACAAAAGAGCAATGATTTTGCTGGATAATGGAGACATAGAGAGTGTGAGCTCAAGTGATGATGAAATGCCTCTGTTAGAAGATTGTAGTGATGTTGAAGTGGCTGAACCCGTGCATGGAAATTTGCTTGTTACTAGGCGTGCTCTTAGCATACAGCCTAAGGAACATGAAGATGCGGAGCAACGTGATAAAATTTTCCATACTAGGTGCCTCATTAATGAAAAGGTATGTAGCATGGTTATTGACAGTGGAAGTTGTACTAATGTTGCTAGCACCTTGATGGTCGAGAAACTGAACTTGCCAACCAAAAAGCATCCTAATCCATATAGACTTCAGTGGCTCAATGATTGTGGAGACATAAGGGTGACTAAGCAGGTTTTGGTATCATTTTCCATTGGAAAATACAAAGATGAGGTTCTTTGTGATGTTGTGCCTATGCATGTGGGCCACTTGCTTCTTGGGCGGCCATGGCAATCTGATAGAAATGTTGATCATAATGGGTACAAAAATACCTATACCTTTACCATGAACAATCGCACCATTGTGTTGACACCTCTCAAACCTGCTGAAGCATATGCTGATCAAATTAGAATCGCAAAAGAGTGTAAGTTGAGAGAAGAAAAAGTGAGCATTCAAGAAAAAGAGAGAAAAAGTAAGAAAAATGAAAATGAGAAAAAGAAAGAAAAAGAAAAAAATGAGTGCAGTGAAGAGAAAAATAAGAGAGTAAGTGCATTTGCCAAGAAAAGAGATGTTGAGAGTGCATTGTTAGCAAGGGAGAACTTGCTTGTACTCATGTACAAAGATGTTTATTTCACTAACAATCTCAACTCTTCTTTGCCTAGTGCTGTTAATTCATTGTTGCAGGAGTTTGCTGAAATTTTTCCAGAAGATGTACCACAAGGATTGCCTCCTTTAAGAGGTATTGAGCATCAAATTGACTTTATTCCTGGTTCCTCACTTCCAAACAGGCCAGCTTATAGGACGAGTCCCGAGGAAGCAAAGGAAATTCAAAAGCAAGTGGATGAGTTGTTGCAAAAGGGATTTGTGAGGGAGAGCCTCAGTCCTTGTTCTGTTCCCGTGATCTTAGTTCCGAAGAAAGATGGAACATGGCGCATGTGTGTTGATTGCCGAGCCATAAACAAAATCACTGTAAAGTATAGATATCCTATCCCTAGATTAGATGATATGCTTGATGAATTGCATGGTTCTTGTGTGTTTTCTAAAATTGATTTGAAAAGTGGATACCATCAAATTCGCATGAAGGAAGGTGATGAATGGAAAACTGCTTTTAAAACCAAATATGGTTTATATGAGTGGTTAGTGATGCCATTTGGCTTAACTAATGCACCCAGCACATTCATGAGATAAATGAACCATGTTTTGCGTTCTTTCATTGGGAAATTTGTTGTAGTCTACTTTGATGACATTTTAATTTACAGCAAATCCCTAGATGAACATGTTGAACATTTACATGCTGTGTTTGGTGTTTTAAAAGAGAACAAGTTGTATGCCAACCTTCAAAAGTGTTCTTTTGGCATGGAATCTGTTGTATTTTTGGGTTTTGTTGTAAGTTCTAAAGGAGTTTCTGTTGATGAAGAGAAGGTCAAGGCAATTAGAGAATGGCCTACACCTAAGAATGCTAATGAGGTAAGAAGTTTTCATGGTTTAGCAAGTTTTTATCGAAGGTTTGTGAGGAACTTTAGTTCCATTGCTGCACCTTTGAATGAACTTGTTAAAAAGAATGTGACTTTCAAGTGGGATGATGTGCATGAATATGCTTTTAATTCTTTGAAAGATAAGCTGACCAATGCACCTTTGCTTTGTTTGCCTAATTTTGATAAAGCTTTTGAAATTGAATGTGATGCTTCTGGTGTTGGAATAGGTGCTGTTTTGATGCAGGATTCCAAACCGATTGCATATTTTAGTGAGAAGCTTAGTGGAGCAGCGTTGAATTATCCCACATATGACAAGGAGCTTTATGCATTGGTAAGAACTTTGCAAAATTGGCAGCATTATTTGTGGCCAAGAGAGTTTGTCATCCATTCTGACCATCAAAGCTTGAAGTTCCTAAGTTCTCAAGGAAAGCTTCAAAAAAGACATGCCAAGTGGTTGGAGTTCATTGAGATGTTTCCTTACGTGATCAAGTACAAGAATGGTAAGGAAAACATTGTGGCTGATGCCTTGTCTAGAAGGTATGCATTGCTTACTTCATTGCAAACAAAACTACTTGGGTTTGAGCATATCAAGGACTTGTATGCCAATGACTTTGATTTTGGACAGGTATGGGATTCTTGTTCTAAGCATGCTTTTGGGGACTATTATAAACATGAAGGTTTCTTGTTTAGGAAAGATAAATTGTGTGTTCCTGTTTGTTCTTTGCGTGAAATGCTTGTTAGGGAAACTCATGGTGGTGGATTAATGGGACATTTTGGGGTTCAAAAGACTTTAGAAATTTTGAAAGAGCATTTTTTTTGGCCTAAAATGAAACATGATGTGCAATCTGTTTGTGAAAAATGCATAACATGTAAGCAAGCCAAATCTAAAGTGATGCCCCATGGTTTCTATACACCTTTGCCTGTTCCTAATCAACCTTGGACTGATATCTCAATGGATTTTGTCTTAGGTTTTCCTAAATCACAGGGTGGGAAGGACAGCATATTTGTGGTTGTTGATAGGTTTAGCAAAATGGCACATTTCATTGCATGCTCCAAAACAAATGATGCCACACATATTGCTGATTTGTTCTTTAAAGAGGTTGTGCGTTTGCATGGATTACCAAGAACAATAGTAAGTGACAGAGATGTGAAATTCTTAAGTCACTTTTGGAGAACTTTATGGAGTAAGTTAGGAACTAAGCTTCTGTTTTCTACAACTGCACATCCACAAACGGATGGGCAAACTGAGGTTGTGAATAGAACACTTACTACCTTGCTGCGTGCAATCATTCAAAAGAATTTAAAACAGTGGGAAAAATGTTTGCCACATGTTGAGTTTGCATATAATAGAGCTGTGCATTCTACTACTTCTTACTCTCCGTTTGAAGTTGTGTATGGCTTTAACCCTTTGACTCCATTGGATATCTTACCTTTACCTACTAATGAATTTGCTAATTTTGATGGAAACAAAAAGGCAGATTTTGTTAGGGAGTTGCATGCCAAGGTTAGAGCAAACATTGAGAAAAGGAATGAGCAGTATGCAAAGCAAGCTAATAAGGGGCGTATTCGCATTACTTTTGAACCCGGAGATTGGGTTTGGGTTCATATGCGGAAAGAAAGATTTCCAACTCAAAGAAAATCCAAATTGCACCCAAGGGGAGATGGACCTTTCCAAGTATTAGAAAAGATCAATGACAACGCCTACAAGCTGGATTTGCCAAATGAATATGGAACTATAAGTTCTACTTTTAATGTGGCTGATCTATCTTTGTTTGATGTAGGTGACGGGTTTGATTTGAGGACGAATCCTTTCGAAGAGGGAGGGAATGATGAGGATCGGTCCAGCCCAGACAAAGACCCTTTGCAGGAAATAGGAGGTCCAATGACAAGGTCCAAGACCAAAAGAATGAAGCAAGTTTTGCAAGCACTGATTTTGGAGCTCAAGGGAAAAGAAGATCAGAATAAATTAGAAGCAACTCCAAAGTGGGTCAATTTCCTTGAACACAAGAATGATGATGACTTGGACCCAACTTGAAGGCATAATTTCCAAGAACCCAATCTGCATGTTCAAGATGCACTCATGGACATTAATATTTAGTAAATAAGTCCATTTTAGTTATTTTCTTGAATTTTCGTATTTAATATAGGGGTGAATTTTCTGATGACATTTTGTATTCCCCCCTAGTTGGTTTATAATGTCTTTTATGAGCCTTTGACTCATCTTTAGGAACAGTGGGTTTTTACTCAAGTTTCCAATGCTAGTGGAGCTATAAATCTCTAGTGGAGTCTATTAAATGTTAGTGGGAGAATTATTACTTATTGGAAAGAGTAGCATCCCACTTAGCCTATAAATAGGGACTCAATGTATGGAACAAAGCAGTTTTTGAATCTGAATGATATTGAGTTTTCTCATATTGTGAGAGCTTCCCATTTGTTCTTGGGTTAAGAACTAAACTTGATAACTTTGGTTCTACCGGCAGGTCGCGGTTAGGGTCAAGTTCCCCTTTTCTCTTTGATAACTTTGGTTCTACCGGCAGGTCGCGGTTAGGGTCAAGTTCCTATCTTTTGTCCCCGGTTTTCAAGACGATCCTTTGTGTTCCCAAATCATATCACCAACATATAGCTTTTGAGTGGAGAAATTCCTCTCTAACGACAAAAGGAGTCTTGTTGTACCAC
Organism: Lotus japonicus; assembly: GCF_012489685.1. Taxonomy (NCBI): domain Eukaryota; kingdom Viridiplantae; phylum Streptophyta; class Magnoliopsida; order Fabales; family Fabaceae; genus Lotus; species Lotus japonicus. The sequence goes on from NC_080044.1 coordinate 37,847,425, forward strand.
AATAAGTTTAAACTCATGATATTCCTCCACCGAATGTGATACTAGTTTGTAGAGCTCATCTAAATGTGCGTGTTTAGGGTTTAGGGTTTTGGGTTTAGGGTAGGACAAAAGGATGAAGAGGCAAACATACTGCTTTTGAGAGGACATAAATTTTAAATCGATGTTATTAATCCGTTGTATGTCATATGAGTTCGTAGAGCTCAACTAAAACTAACTACAAATGGAGAATTGTAATGAAAATAAGCACAGTAGAACCAAAGGAGAATGAGGCCAACATATAGCTTTTGAGTGGAGAAATTCCTCTCTAACGACAAAAGGAGACTTGTTGTACCAGAATAACTTTAAACTCATGATATTCCTCCACCGAATGTGATACTAGTTTGTAGAACTCAACTAAATGTGCGTGTTTAGGGTTTAGGGTTTTGTGTTTAGGGTAGGACAAAAGGATTAAGAGGCAAACATACAGCTTTTGAGAGGACATAAATTTTTAATCGATGTCATTGTATGTCATATGAGTTCGTAGAGCTCAACTAAAACTAACTACAAATGGAGAATTGTAATGAAAATAAGTACAGTAGAACCAAAGGAGAATGAGGCCAACATATAGCTTTTGAGTGGAGAAATTCCTCTCTAACGACAAAAGGAGTCTTGTTGTACCACAATAAGTTTAAACTCATGATATTCCTCCACCGAATGTGATACTAGTTAGTAGAGCTCAACTAAATGTGTGTGTTAAGGGTAGGACAAAAGGATGTGTGTGTTTAGGGTTTAGGGTTTTGGGTTTAGGGTAGGACAAAAGGATGAAGAGGCAAACATACAGCTTTTGAGAGGACATAAATTTTAAATCGATGTAATTAATCCATTGTATGTCATATGAGTTCGTAGAGCTCAACTAAAACTAACTAGAAATGGAGAATTGTAATGAAAATAAGTGCAGTAGAACAAAGGAGAATGAGGCCAACATATAGCTTTTGAGTGGAGAAATTCCTCTCTAACGACAAAAGGAGTCTTGTTGTACCACAATAAGTTTAAACTCATGATATAAATCCACCGAATGTGATACTAATTTGTAGAGCTCAACTAAATGTGCGTGTTTAGGGTTTAGGGTTTTGTGTTTAGGGTAGGACAAAAGGATTAAGAGGCAAACATACAGCTTTTGAGAGGACATAAATTTTTAATCGATGTCATTGTATGTCATATGAGTTCGTAGAGCTCAACTAAAACTAACTACAAATGGAGAATTGTAATGAAAATAAGTACAGTAGAACCAAAGGAGAATGAGGCCAACATATAGCTTTTGAGTGGAGAAATTCCTCTCTAACGACAAAAGGAGTCTTGTTGTACCACAATAAGTTTAAACTCATGATATTCCTCCGCCGAATGTGATACTAGTTTGTAGAGCTCATCGAAATGTGCGTGTTTAGGGTTTAGGGTTTTGGGTTTAGGGTAGGACAAAAGGATTAAGAGGCAAACATACAGCTTTTGAGAGGACATAAATTTTAAATCGATGTTATTAATCCATTGTATGTAATATGAGTTCGTAGAGCTCAACTAAAACTAACTAGAAATGGAGAATTGTAATGAAAATAAGTGCAGTAGAACCAAAGGAGAATGAGGCCAACATATAGCTTTTGAGTGGAGAAATACCTCTCTAACGACAAAAGGAGTCTTGTTGTACCACAATAAGTTTAAACTCATGATATTCCTCCACCGAATGTGATACTAGTTTGTAGAGCTCAACCAAATGTGTGTGTTTAGGGTTTAGGGTTTAGGGTTTTGTGTTTAGGGTAGGACAAAAGGATGAAGACCTAAACATACAGCTTTTGAGAGGACATAAATTTTTAATCGATGTCATTGTATGTCATATGAGTTCGTAGAGCTCAACTAAAACTAACTACAAATGGAGAAATGTAATGAAAATAAGTACAGTAGAACCAAAGGAGAATGAGGCCAACATATAGCTTTTGAGTGGAGAAATTCCTCTCTAACGACAAAAGGAGTCTTGTTGTACCACAATAAGTTTAAACTCATGATATTCCTCCACCGAATGTGATACTAGTTTGTAGAGCTCATCTAAATGTGCGTGTTTAGGGTTTAGGGTTTTGTGTTTTGTGTTTAGGGTAGGACAAAAGGATAAAGAGGCAAACATACAGCTTTTGAGAGGACATAAATTTTAAATCGATGTTATTAATGCATTGTATGTCATATGAGTTCGTAGAGCTCAACTAAGACTAACTACAAATGGAGAATTGTAATGAAAATAAGTACAGCAGAACCAAAGGAGAATGAGGCCAACATATAGCTTTTGAGTGGAGAAATTCCTCTCTAACGACAAAAGGAGTCTTGTTGTACCACAATAAGTTTAAACTCATGATATTCCTCCACCGAATGTGATACTAGTTTGTAGAGCTCATCGAAATGTGCGTGTTTAGGGTTTAGGGTTTTGGGTTTAGGGTAGGACAAAAGGATTAAGAGGCAAACATACAGCTTTTGAGAGGACATAAATTTTAAATCGATGTTATTAATCCATTGTATGTCATATGAGTTCGTAGAGCTCAACTAAAACTAACTAGAAATGGAGAATTGTAATGAAAATAAGTACAGTAGAACCAAAGGAGAATGAGGCCAACATATAGCTTTTGAGTGGAGAAATTCCTCTCTAACGACAAAAGGAGTCTTGTTGTACCACAATAAGTTTAAACTCATTATATTCCTCCACCGAATGTGATACTAGTTTGTAGAGCTCAACCAAATGTGTGTGTTTAGGGTTTAGGGTTTAGGGTTTTGTGTTTCGGGTAGGACAAAAGGATGAAGACGCAAACATACAGCTTTTGAGAGGACAAAAATTTTTAATCGATGTCATTGTATGTCATATGAGTTCGTAGAGCTCAACTAAAACTAACTACAAATGGAGAATTGTAATGAAAATAAGTACAGTAGAACCAAAGGAGAATGATGCCAACATATAGCTTTTGAGTGGAGAAATTCCTCTCTAACGACAAAAGGAGTCTTGTTGTACCACAATAAGTTTAAACTCATGATATTCCTCCACCGAATGTGATACTAGCTTGTAGAGCTCATCTAAATGTGCGTGTTTAGGGTTTAGGGTTTTGTGTTTTGTGTTTAGGGTAGGACAAAAGGATAAAGAGGCAAACATACAGCTTTTGAGAGGACATAAATTTTAAATCGATGTTATTAATGCATTGTATGTCATATGAGTTCGTAGAGCTCAACTAAAACTAACTAGAAATGGAGAATTGTAATGAAAATAAGTACAGTAGAACCAAAGGAGAATGAGGCCAACATTTAGCTTTTGAGTGGAGAAATTCCTCTCTAACGACAAAAGGAGTCTTGTTGTACCACAATAAGTTTAAACTCATGATATTCTTCCACCGAATGTGATACTAGTTTGTAGAGCTCAACCAAATGTGTGTGTTTAGGGTTTAGGGTTTAGGGTTTTGGGTTTAGGGTAGGACAAAAGGATGAAGACGTAAACATACAGCTTTTGAGAGGACATAAATTTTAAATCGATGTTATTAATCCATTGTATGTCATATGAGTTCGTAGAGCTCAACTAAAACTAACTACAAATGGAGAATTGTAACGAAATAAGTACAGTAGAACCGAAGGAGAATGAGGCCAACATATAGCTTTTGAGTGGAGTAATTCCTCTCTAACGACAAAAGGAGTCTTGTTGTACCACAATAAGTTTAAACTCATGATATTCATCCACCGAATGTGATACTAGTTTGTAGAGCTCAACTAAATGTGCGTGTTTAGGGTTTAGGGTTTTGATTTTAGGGTAGGACAAAAGGATTAAGAGGCAAACATACAGCTTTTGAGAGGACATAAATTTTAAATCGATGTTATTAATCCATTGTATGTCATATGAGTTCGTAGAGCTCAACTAAAACTAACTACAAATGGAGAATTGTAACGAAATAAGTACAGTAGAACCGAAGGAGAATGAGGCCAACATATAGCTTTTGAGTGGAGAAATTCCTCTCTAACGACAAAAGGAGTCTTGTTGTACCACAATAAGTTTAAACTCATGATATTCATCCACCGAATGTGATACTAGTTTGTAGAGCTCAACTAAATGTGCGTGTTTAGGGTTTCGGGTTTTGTGTTTAGGGTAGGACAAAAGGATTAAGAGGCAAACATACAGCTTTTAAGAGGACATAAATTTTAAATCGATGTTATTAATCCATTGTATGTCATATGAGTTCGTAGAGCTCAACTAAGACTAACTACAAATGGAGAATTGTAATGAAAATAAGTACAGCATAACCAAAGGAGAATGAGGCCAACATATAGCTTTTGAGTGGAGAAGTTCCTCTCTAACGACAAAAGGAGTCTTGTTGTACCACAATAAGTTTAAACTCATGATATTCCTCCACCGAATGTGATACTAGTTTGTAGAGCTCATCGAAATGTGCGTGTTTAGGGTTTAGGGTTTTGGGTTTAGGGTAGGACAAAAGGATTAAGAGGCAAACATACAGCTTTTGAGAGGACATAAATTTTAAATCGATGTTATTAATCCATTGTATGTCATATGAGTTCGTAGAGCTCAACTAAAACTAACTAGAAATGGAGAATTGTAATGAAAATAAGTACAGTAGAACCAAAGGAGAATGAGGCCAACATATAGCTTTTGAGTGGAGAAATTCCTCTCTAACGACAAAAGGAGTCTTGTTGTACCACAATAAGTTTAAACTCATGATATTCCTCCACCGAATGTGATACTAGTTTGTAGAGCTCAACCAAATGTGTGTGTTTAGGGTTTAGGGTTTAGGGTTTTGTGTTTAGGGTAGGACAAAAGGATGAAGACGCAAACATACAGCTTTTGAGAGGACATAAATTTTTAATCGATGTCATTGTATGTCATATGAGTTCGTAGAGCTCAACTAAAACTAACTACAAATGGAGAATTGTAACGAAATAAGTACAGTAGAACCGAAGGAGAATGAGGCCAACATATAGCTTTTGAGTGGAGAAATTCCTCTCTAACGACAAAAGGAGTCTTGTTGTACCACAATAAGTTTAAACTCATGATATTCATCCACCGAATGTGATACTAGTTTGTAGAGCTCAACTAAATGTGCGTGTTTAGGGTTTAGGGTTTTGATTTTAGGGTAGGACAAAAGGATTAAGAGGCAAACATACAGCTTTTGAGAGGACATAAATTTTAAATCGATGTTATTAATCCATTGTATGTCATATGAGTTCGTAGAGCTCAACTAAAACTAACTACAAATGGAGAATTGTAACGAAATAAGTACAGTAGAACCGAAGGAGAATGAGGCCAACATATAGCTTTTGAGTGGAGAAATTCCTCTCTAACGACAAAAGGAGTCTTGTTGTACCACAATAAGTTTAAACTCATGATATTCATCCACCGAATGTGATACTAGTTTGTAGAGCTCAACTAAATGTGCGTGTTTAGGGTTTAGGGTTTTGTGTTTAGGGTAGGACAAAAGGATTAAGAGGCAAACATACAGCTTTTAAGAGGACATAAATTTTAAATCGATGTTATTAATCCATTGTATGTCATATGAGTTCGTAGAGCTCAACTAAGACTAACTACAAATGGAGAATTGTAATGAAAATAAGTACAGCAGAACCAAAGGAGAATGAGGCCAACATATAGCTTTTGAGTGGAGAAGTTCCTCTCTAACGACAAAAGGAGTCTTGTTGTACCACAATAAGTTTAAACTCATGATATTCCTCCACCGAATGTGATACTAGTTTGTAGAGCTCAACCAAATGTGTGTGTTTAGGGTTTAGGGTTTAGGGTTTTTTGTTTAGGGTAGGACAAAAGGATGAAGACGCAAACATACAGCTTTTGAGAGGACATAAATTTTTAATCGATGTCATTGTATGTCATATGAGTTCGTAGAGCTCAACTAAAACTAACTACAAATGGAGAATTGTAATGAAAATAAGTACAGTAGAACCAAAGGAGAATGAGGCCAACATATAGCTTTTGAGTGGAGAAATTCCTCTCTAACGACAAAAGGAGTCTTGTTGTACCACAATAAGTTTAAACTCATGATACTAGTTTGTAGAGCTCATCTAAATGTGCGTGTTTAGGGTTTAGGGTTTTGTGTTTTGTGTTTAGGGTAGGACAAAAGGATAAAGTGATACGCCCCAAGTTGATGCAAGGGCTGAAATGGATCGTCTAGGATTGATCTTGGATGATGAGAACTCTGAAATGTGAGAAAGAAGAAGAAGAATTTCGTGATAGAAGGGAAATGGACAGAAAAGAGGGGAAGTTTTAGTGAAATGGAAGATGAAGACTTCACACAAAGGTGGTGGCAAACCCTTGATAAGCCTAATTCTTGAATCACTCAAGAACTATGAGAATCACTCTCACAAATCTGAATCACTCAGAAAAAAAAATACTAATTCATTCATAATCTCTCTATTACATTGAAGGAGTGGTCCTCATAAAGAAGAAGGAAATTCAGCCTAGTTACAAAAAAATGATGAGGTGTAATTTCTCTAGAAGAATCCTAGGCTAGGAGTTACAAATTAAAAGAGGAAGATAGTGATATGCTTCAGCCCTGAACGTGTTTTTAGTGGCTGATTGCTTCATGTAACTCCCTTTCTTGATTGTTATTCTGACCAGGGAACATAGCATTCAATGCTCTTTATGCACTTAATTTCCTTGTCTTTGTAACTCCATTCTTGCCTTTGAAAGCTCTTCAATCCTTTTACTTTGCTGATGTAACTCCTCCATTCAGAACTTATTGAAATTCAAACACATTCAAAGAGTTTTAAGAAAGGAATGGATCCCTCCCTTTAAGCCCTTCATGCGCCACATGCAAACACACACCACTTGAAGTGGATTAAACACACTAAAATAAAATTCAGCAACATAATGCATTTGGATCCAACTTATTCAATTGGTCCTTTGCATTTTTATTGAAATAAAATAAAACAAAACATCACATGGCAGCCCCTATGCGTGGGCTGGCTCTTCTTCTTGGGCCTGAATGATCATCATGATTTTTGGTTCCATCTCTTCTACCACTTTGTCTTCAAGATTGGTTGCCACTACTTGCTGAAGAGTCTCTTTGGCCTTTTTAGCTCTAGCCCTTGTCATTGGTCCTCCAAGTCCTTTTAGTGCTCCATGACCCTTGTCCTTGTCCTTGTCCTCATCATTCCCTCCCTCTTGAAAAGGATTTGACCTCAAATCAAATTCTCCGCCATCTGCATCAAAGAGAGATAAATCAGAGACATTAAAGGTTGAGCTGATGTTATACTCACCTGGAAGCTCTATTTTGTAGGCATTGTTATTGATTCTCTCAAGCACTTGAAAGGTCCATCCCCTCTAGGTTGGAGTTTGGATTTCCTTTGTTCTGGAAACCTTTCCTTCCTCATGTGCACCCAAACCCAATCTCCGGGTTGGAACACCACCTCCTTTCTTCCCTTGTTAGCTTGCCTAGCATAACTCTCATTCTTTCTCTCAATTTGAGCCTTCACACGCTCATGCATCTTCTTGACATATTCAGCTTTGCCCTGTCCTTCCTTGTGCTTGAAAACAGAAATGTTAGGCATAGGCAACAAATCAAGAGGAGTCAAAGGGTTAAATCCATACACTACTTCAAATGGAGAGCAATTGGTAGTGCTATGGACAGCCCTATTGTAAGCAAATTCAACATGAGGCAAACACGCCTCCCAAGCCTTTAAATTGGCCTTAAGGACAGTCCTAAGCAAGGTGCCTAGTGTCCTATTAACCACCTCAGTTTGCCCATCAGTTTGTGGGTGGCAAGTGGTAGAGAACAAAAGTTTGGTGCCTAACTTCCCCCATAAAGTCCTCCAGAAGTGACTTAGGAACTTGGTGTCCCTATCACTAACTATGCTTCTAGGCATCCCATGAAGTCTTACAACTTCTTTAAAGAACAAATCAGCAACGTGACAAGCATCATCAGCTTTCCTGCAAGGAATAAAGTGAGCCATTTTTGAAAACCTATCAACAACCACAAAAATGGAATCCTTACCATTCTTTGTTCTAGGGAGGCCTAAAACAAAGTCCATAGACAAGTCAACCCAAGGGTATTCAGGGATTGGCAAAGAAGTATACAAACCATGTGGCATCACCTTAGACTTAGCCTTCTTGCAAACAATGCAATGTTCACAAAACTTGATCACATCATGTTTCATTTTGGGCCAATAGAAATGTTCCTGTAAAGTTTCTAGAGTCTTTTGGACTCCAAAATGACCCATTAATCCCCCAGCATGGGATTCTTTAACAAGAAGTTCTCTAATGGAACTTTTAGGCACACACAACCTGTTTTCCTTAAATAAAAATCCATTGTGCCTATAAAATCCATTTTGAGAAACTTTCTCACAAGCCACAAAAATTTCAGCAAAGTTATCATCTTTTTCATACATTTCTTTCACATGTTCAAGTCCTAGCAATTTAGTCTCTAACATGGAAAGCAACACGTGTCTCCTGGATAAAGCATCAGCCACAATGTTACTTTTCCCTTTTTTGTGTTTTATGACATAGGGAAATTGTTCCAAAAATTCAACCCATTTGGCATGCCTTTTGTTCAACTTACCTTGCCCCTTCAAGTATTTCAGCGACTCATGATCACTATGAATCACGAATTCCTTGGGCAAAAGATAATGCTGCCAAGTCTTCAAAGCTCTCACCAAAGCATACAATTCCTTATCATAAGTAGAATAGTTAAGGGCAGCTCCGCTTAACTTTTCACTAAAATAAGCAATTGGGTGGCCTTCTTGAAGCAACACAGCACCAATACCTACATTTGAAGCATCACATTCAAGTTCAAAAGATTTAGCAAAGTTAGGTAAAGCAAGTATAGGTGCATGGGTAAGCTTATGCTTTAGGGCAGCAAAGGCCTCTTCTTGATTCTTTCCCCAATGAAAACCCACATTCTTTTTCACCACTTCATTTAGGGGTGCTGCCAAGGTACTAAAGTCCTTTACAAACCTCCTGTAGAAACTGGCCAAGCCATGAAAACTTCTTACATCACCCACGGATTTAGGAGTGGGCCACTCTTGAATGGCTTTGATCTTTTCCTCATCAACCTGCACTCCTTTCGAACTCACAACAAAACCAAGAAACACAACATGGTCAGTGAAAAAAGTGCATTTCTCAAGATTGGCAAACAATTGTTCCTTTCTAAGCATACTCAAGACGGATCTTAAGTGCTCAACATGCAGCTCAAGAGTAGTGCTATAGACCAAAATATCATCAAAGTACACAACCACAAATTTCCCAATGAATTCCCTCAAAACATGGTTCATTAGTCTCATAAAAGTACTAGGTGCATTAGTTAAACCAAAAGGCATAACCAACCATTCATACAAACCATATTTAGTTTTGAAAGCAGTTTTCCATTCATCCCCTTCTTTAATCCTTATCTGATTGTAACCACTTTTCAAATCAATTTTAGAAAAATAACATGCTCCATGCAATTCATCAAGCAAATCATCAAGTCTAGGAATAGGGTGCCTATACTTAATGGTGATGTTATTCAAGGCTCTACAATCAGAGCACATTCTCCAAGTCCCATCTTTCTTTGGTACCAAAATCACCGGTACAGCACAAGGACTCATGCTATTTCTTACCCACCCTTTGTTCAAGAGTTCTTCCACTTGTCTTTGAATTTCTGTGGTTTCTTGTGGGTTGCTTCTATATGCTGGCCTATTAGGCAAAGAAGCTCCCGGAATGAGATCAATTTGATGCTCAATTCCTCTCAGTGGTGGTAGACCACTTGGAACACTTGTTGGAAACACATCCTCATAATCCTGCAAAAGAGATTTAACACTAGAAGGCAGCTCAAAATTTTCAAAAGTGTTAGTGTTCAAAATCTGATTTTTGCAAAACATCAAGTATAGGATCTGTTTTGAAGCTATCATCCTTTTCACCTCTCTCTTTTTGATCAAACAAATTTCTTTTCTCTCAAGTATTTCACTCTTTTCTTTTTGCTCTCTCTCAAGTGTTTCACTCTTTTCTTTTTGCTTTCTCTCAAGTGTCTCACTCTTTTCTTTTCTCTCTTGTTCAATCTTTTCTCTCATTTTCTTTTGATCCTCACGCACCTCCCTAGGGCTCAAAGGTTTGAGCGTAATTTTCTGGCCATGATGTTGGAATGAGATCTTGTTGGTGCTGCCATTATGATCAGAGTTGGTGTCATATTGCCATGGTCTTCCCAGCAGTATGTGACTAGCCTCCATGGGAACAACATCACAAAGAACCTTATCCCTGTATTTGCCAATGGAAAAGTCAACTTCAACTTGCTTACTTACTTGTATTTCTCCATAGTGGCTGAGCCATTGAAGTTTGTATGGCCAAGGATGTGGTTTTGTGACCAGGTTCAGCTTCTCCACCATTCTTTCACTAGCCACATTAGTACAGCTCCCGCCATCAACAATCATCAAGCAAATCTGCCCATTGACAGAACATCTTGTGTGGAAGATATTCTCTCTTTGGCTTTCTTTCTTTGGCTTTTGTTGGCTACCAAGCATTCTTCGGATCATCAACAGTTCACCATTCATGGCTGCCTCCTCTTCTTCTTCACTTTGTTCTCCTTCGGACTCACTGGTGTAGTCTCCATCATCCTTAAGAATCATGGTCTTTTTGGAGGCACATTCATAAGCATAATGTCCCATACCTTGGCATTTGAAGCACTTGACCTCTTTGCTCTTTTTGGATGGTTGTTCAAGAGGTTTTGAAGAAGCTGAAGCTTGTGGTTTGGTGGCTGGTTTGCTAAGGGTGCTCGGCCCTTCATTCTTCATTCTGTCTCTCCAAGATGAATTGGAATTGGTAGAACTCTTCCTTGCAAGCCCTTTCCTTTTGAGTTGTTGCTCAACTTTAGTGGCCTTGTGCAGCAATTCTTCCATGTCTACATATTCCTGAAGTTCTACAATATCTCTAACATCATTAGATAAACCATTAATAAATCGAATCATGGTTACCTCTTCATCCTCCTCAAGATTGGCTTGCAACATAAGCACCTCAAGTTCTTTGTAATACTCCTCAACACTCTTGCTGCCTTGGGTAAGTTTTTGAAGTTTAAATTTTACATCCCTAGCATGGCTTGAAGGGACATATCTTTTCCTCATGATTCGTTTCATTTCAGCCCATGTTTCCACCGCTGGCTCCTCATTTCTCAATCTCTCTTTTGCAAACTTATTCCACCAAACAAGAGCATAGTCTGAAAAGTGAGCAGCTGCAAGTTTCACCTTTTGGTCCTCCTCATAGTTGTTGCAAGCAAAGACATGCTCTATTTTGAGTTCCCACTCCAAGTATGCCTCTGGATCACTCTTTCCCTTAAAAGGAGGAATTTGGAATTTGACTCCTTCAATCCGAGCAGGTCTAGGATTTTCATGAATTCGTCGTGGCCTCCCACCTTCACTGTCACTATTGTTCCGGTTCTCCATTTGATCCAGCCTTTCGTGGATCTCTTCAGTTTGCCTCCTCATTAAGTTTTCCAGATGTTGTGTAAGAGCCCGCATTTCGATGGTCGAGAGTCGCACTGCTGGTTGCTCCTCCTCTTCTCCTGACATCTTTGACAAATGAAAAGATTCAAGTAGAACAAACAAATGTTAGTGTTTACCTCACTTCTCTCGTGTTTCCCTCAAATTGGCTTTTCTATGATGTGCACTCTTGCCTTTTTCCACTCAAAAATTCTCACAATCTCTTGAGTAAATCAAAGTTAAGACACACAAAGAATTATGCCACCAAATTTGTGTAGAGTCACACAGATTAGAATAGACTTTAGAATATGAAACAAAAGAAGACAAGACAAATCACCACAGAAATGGAAAGGACTCAAAATATTTAGAGACTAAAGAAGAATTCAAGAACAAACAGAAAGAAGAAAATAAATTGGAATGCTAGCAACAAAATTACCTTGAACAATTGAATTTGGCTAATTAAACAAGAACCATTCAGCCTTTTTTTTTTTTTTTTTGAATTTTCGTTTTTTTTTTTGAATTTTCGTTTTGTAATTTGTTTTTGATTCTGAACAATTAACAAGGCTTAACTTTTGCAATGGTTCAGCCAAAAGAAACAAAAACTAAAATCAAGGAAACAAGAAATGACAAAGAGTTGCTAACCAAAATTCCAGATAAGAAAAGAAACCAAAATCCTAGAACCGGAGCTCTGATTACCAAATGATACGCCCCAAGTTGATGCAAGGGCTGAAATGGATCGTCTAGGATTGATCTTGGATGATGAGAACTCTGAAATGTGAGAAAGAAGAAGAAGAATTTCGTGATAGAAGGGAAATGGACAGAAAAGAGGGGAAGTTTTAGTGAAATGGAAGATGAAGACTTCACACAAAGGTGGTGGCAAACCCTTGATAAGCCTAATTCTTGAATCACTCAAGAACTATGAGAATCACTCTCACAAATCTGAATCACTCAGAAAAAAAAAATACTAATTCATTCATAATCTCTCTATTACATTGAAGGAGTGGTCCTTATAAAGAAGAAGGAAATTCAGCCTAGTTACAAAAAAATGATGAGGTGTAATTTCTCTAGAAGAATCCTAGGCTAGGAGTTACAAATTAAAAGAGGAAGATAGTGATATGCTTCAGCCCTGAACGTGTTTTTAGTGGCTGATTGCTTCATGTAACTCCCTTTCTTGATTGTTATTCTGACCAGGGAACATAGCATTCAATGCTCTTTATGCACTTAATTTCCTTGTCTTTGTAACTCCATTCTTGCCTTTGAAAGCTCTTCAATCCTTTTACTTTGCTGATGTAACTCCTCCATTCAGAAATTCAAACACATTCAAAGAGTTTTAAGAAAGGAATGGATCCCTCCCTTTAAGCCCTTCATGCGCCACATGCAAACACACACCACTTGAAGTGGATTAAACACACTAAAATAAAATTCAGCAACATAATGCATTTGGATCCAACTTATTCAATTGGTCCTTTGCATTTTTATTGAAATAAAATAAAACAAAACATCACATGGCAGCCCCTATGCGTGGGCTGGCTCTTCTTCTTGGGCCTGAATGATCATCATGATTTTTGGTTCCATCTCTTCTACCACTTTGTCTTCAAGAATGGTTGCCACTACTTGCTGAAGAGTCTCTTTGGCCTTTTTAGCTCTAGCCCTTGTCATTGGTCCTCCAAGTCCTTTTAGTGCTCCATGACCCTTGTCCTTGTCCTTGTCCTCATCATAAAGAGGCAAACATACAGCTTTTGAGAGGACATAAATTTTAAATCGATGTTATTAATGCATTGTATGTCATATGAGTTCGTAGAGCTCAACTAAAACTAACTAGAAATGGAGAATTGTAATGAAAATAAGTACAGTAGAACCAAAGGAGAATGAGGCCAACATTTAGCTTTTGAGTGGAGAAATTCCTCTCTAACGACAAAAGGAGTCTTGTTGTACCACAATAAGTTTAAACTCATGATATTCCTCCACCGAATGTGATACTAGTTTGTAGAGCTCAACCAAATGTGTGTGTTTAGGGTTTAGGGTTTAGGGTTTTGGGTTTAGGGTAGGACAAAAGGATGAAGACGTAAACATACAGCTTTTGAGAGGACATAAATTTTAAATGGATGTTATTAATCCATTGTATGTCATATGAGTTCGTAGAGCTCAACTAAAACTAACTACAAATGGAGAATTGTAACGAAATAAGTACAGTAGAACCAAAGGAGAATGAGGCCAACATATAGCTTTTGAGTGGAGAAATTACTCTCTAACGACAAAAATAGTCTTGTTGTACCACAATAGGTTTAAACTAATGATATTCCTCCACCAAATGTGATACAAGTTCGTAGAGCTCAACTAAATGTGGGTGTTTAGGGTTTAGGGTTTAGGGTTTAGGGTAGGAAAAGGATAAAGAGGCCAACATACAGCTTTTGAGATGACATAAATTATAAATCGATGTTATTAATCCATTGTATGTCATATGAGTTCGTAGAGCTCAACTAAAACTAACTAAAAATGGAGAATTGTAACGAAATAAGTACAGTAGAACCGAAGGAGAATGAGGCCAACATATAGCTTTTGAGTGGAGTAATCTCTCTAACGACAAAAGGAGTCTTGTTGTACCACAATAAGTTTAAACTCATGATATTCATCCACCGAATGTGATACTAGTTTGTAGAGCTCAACTAAATGTGCGTGTTTAGGGTTTAGGGTTTTGGTTTTAGGGTAGGACAAAAGGATTAAGAGGCAAACATACAGCTTTTGAGAGGACATAAATTTTAAATCGATGTTATTAATCCATTGTATGTCATATGAGTTCGTAGAGCTCAACTAAAACTAACTACAAATGGAGAATTGTAACGAAATAAGTACAGTAGAACCGAAGGAGAATGAGGCCAACATATAGCTTTTGAGTGGAGAAATTCCTCTCTAACGACAAAAGGTGTCTTGTTGTACCACAATAAGTTTAAACTCATGATATTCATCCACCGAATATGATACTAGTTTGTAGAGCTCAACTAAATGTGCGTGTTTAGGGTTTAGGGTTTTGTGTTTAGGGTAGGACAAAAGGATTAAGAGGCAAACATGCAGCTTTTAAGAGGACATAAATTTTAAATCGATGTTAATAATCCATTGTATGTCATATGAGTTCGTAGAGCTCAACTAAAACTAACTACAAATGGAGAATTGTAATGAAAATAAGTACAGCAGAACCAAAGGAGAATGAGGCCAACATATAGCTTTTGAGTGGAGAAATTCCTCTCTAACGACAAAAGGAGTCTTGTTGTACCACAATAAGTTTAAACTCATGATATTCCTCCACCGAATGTGATACTAGTTTGTAGAGCTCATCAAATGTGCGTGTTTAGGGTTTAGGGTTTTGGGTTTAGGGTAGGACAAAAGGATTAAGAGGCAAACATACAGCTTTTGAGAGGACATAAATTTTAAATCGATGTTATTAATCCATTGTATGTCATATGAGTTCGTAGAGCTCAACTAAAACTAACTAGAAATGGAGAATTGTAATGAAAATAAGTACAGTAGAACCAAAGGAGAATGAGGCCAACATATAGCTTTTGAGTGGAGAAATTCCTCTCTAACGACAAAAGGAGTCTTGTTGTACCACAATAAGTTTAAACTCATGATATTCCTCCACCGAATGTGATACTAGTTTGTAGAGCTCAACCAAATGTGTGTGTTTAGGTTTAGGGTTTAGGGTTTTGTGTTTAGGGTAGGACAAAAGGATGAAGACGCAAACATACAGCTTTTGAGAGGACATAAATTTTTAATCGATGTCATTGTATGTCATATGAGTTCGTAGAGCTCAACTAAAACTAACTACAAATGGAGAATTGTAATGAAAATAAGTACAGTAGAACCAAAGGAGAATGAGGCCAACATATAGCTTTTGAGTGGAGAAATTCCTCTCTAACGACAAAAGGAGTCTTGTTGTACCACAATAAGTTTAAACTCATGATATTCCTCCACCGAATGTGATACTAGTTTGTAGAGCTCATCTAAATGTGCGTGTTTAGGGTTTAGGGTTTTGGGTGTTTAGGGTAGGACAAAAGGATAAGAGGCAAACATACAGCTTTTGAGAGGACATAAATTTTAAATCGATGTTATTAATGCATTGTATGTCATATGAGTTCGTAGAGCTCAACTAAAACTAACTAGAAATGGAGAATTGTAATGAAAATAAGTACAGTAGAACCAAAGGAGAATGAGGCCAACATATAGCTTTTGAGTGGAGAAATTCCTCTCTAACGACAAAAGGAGTCTTGTTGTACCACAATAAGTTTAAACTCATGATATTCCTCCACCGAATGTGATACTAGTTTGTAGAGCTCAACCAAATGTGTGTGTTTAGGGTTTAGGGTTTGGGTTTTGGGTTTAGGGTAGGACAAAAGGATGAAGACGCAAACATACAGCTTTTGAGAGGACATAAATTTTAAATCGATGTTATTAATCCATTGTATGTCATATGAGTTCGTAGAGCTCAACTAAAACTAACTACAAATGGAGAATTGTAACGAAATAAGTACAGTAGAACCAAAGGAGAATGAGGCCAACATATAGCTTTTGAGTGGAGAAATTACTCTCTAACGACAAAAAGAGTCTTGTTGTACCACAATAAGTTTAAACTAATGATATTCCTCCACCGAATGTGATACAAGTTCGTAGAGCTCAACTAAATGTGGGTGTTTAGGGTTTAGGGTTTGGGTTTAGGGTAGGACAAAAGGATAAAGAGGCCAACATACAGCTTTTGAGAGACATAAATTATAAATCGATGTTATTAATCCATTGTATGTCATATGAGTTCGTAGAGCTCAACTAAAACTAACTAAAATGGAGAATTGTAACGAAATAAGTACAGTAGAACAAAGGAGAATGAGGCCAACATATAGCTTTTGAGTGGAGAAATTCCTCTCTAACGACAAAAGGAGTCTTGTTGTACCACAATAAGTTTAAACTCATGATATTCATCCACCGAATGTGATACTAGTTTGTAGAGCTCAACTAAATGTGCGTGTTTAGGGTTTAGGGTTTTGGGTTTAGGGTAGGACAAAAGGATTAAGAGGCAAACATACAGCTTTTGAGAGGACATAAATTTTAAATCGATGTTATTAATCCATTGTATGTCATATGAGTTCGTAGAGCTCAACTAAAACTAACTACAAATGGAGAATTGTAACGAAATAAGTACAGTAGAACCAAGGAGAATGAGGCCAACATATAGCTTTTGAGTGGAGAAATTCCTCTCTAACGACAAAAGGAGTCTTGTTGTACCACAATAAGTTTAAACTCATGATATTCTCCACCGAATGTGATACTAGTTTGTAGAGCTCAACTAAATGTGCGTGTTTAGGGTTTAGGGTTTTGTGTTTAGGGTAGGACAAAAGGATTAAGAGGCAAACATACAGCTTTTGAGAGGACATAAATTTTAAATCGATGTTATTATCCATTGTATGTCATATGAGTTCGTAGAGCTCAACTAAAACTAACTACAAATGGAGAATTGTAATGAAAATAAGTACAGTAGAACCAAAGGAGAATGAGGCCAACATATAGCTTTTGAGTGGAGAAATTCCTCTCTAACGACAAAAGGAGTCTTGTTGTACCACAATAAGTTTAAACTCATGATATTCCTCCACCGAATGTGATACTAGTTTGTAGAGCTCAACTAAATGTGCGTGTTTAGGGTTTAGGGTTTTGGGTTTAGGGTAGGACAAAAGGATGAAGAGGCAAACATACAGCTTTTGAGAGGACATAAATTTTAAATCGATGTTATTAATCCATTGTATGTCATATGAGTTCGTAGAGCTCAACTAAAACTAACTAGAAATGGAGAATTGTAATGAAAATAAGTACAGTAGAACCAAAGGAGAATGAGGCCAACATATAGCTTTTGAGTGGAGAAATTCCTCTCTAACGACAAAAGGAGTCTTGTTGTACCACAATAAGTTTAAACTCATGATATTCCTCCACCGAATGTGATACTAGTTTGTAGAGCTCAACCAAATGTGTGTGTTTAGGTTAGGGTTTAGGGTTTTGGTTTAGGGTAGGACAAAAGGATGAAGACGCAAACATACAGCTTTTGAGAGGACATAAATTTTAAATCGATGTTATTATCCATTGTATGTCATATGAGTTCGTAGAGCTCAACTAAAACTAACTACAAATGGAGAATTGTAATGAAAATAAGTACAGTAGAACCAAAGGAGAATGAGGCCAACATATAGCTTTTGAGTGGAGAAATTCCTCTCTAACGACAAAAGGAGTCTTGTTGTACCACAATAAGTTTAAACTCATGATATTCCTCCACCGAATGTGATACTAGTTTGTAGAGCTCAACTAAATGTGGTGTTTAGGGTTTAGGGTTTTGGGTTTAGGGTAGGACAAAAGGATGAAGAGGCAAACATACAGCTTTTGAGAGGACATAAATTTTAAATCGATGTTATTAATCCATTGTATGTCATATGAGTTCGTAGAGCTCAACTAAAACTAACTAGAAATGGAGAATTGTAATGAAAATAAGTACAGTAGAACCAAAGGAGAATGAGGCCAACATATAGCTTTTGAGTGGAGAAATTCCTCTCTAACGACAAAAGGAGTCTTGTTGTACCACAATAAGTTTAAACTCATGATATTCCTCCACCGAATGTGATACTAGTTTGTAGAGCTCAACAAATGTGTGTGTTTAGGGTTTAGGGTTTTGGGTTTAGGGTAGGACAAAAGGATGAAGAGGCAAACATACAGCTTTTGAGAGGACATAAATTTTAAATCGATGTTATTAATCCATTGTATGTCATATGAGTTCGTAGAGCTCAACTAAAACTAACTACAAATGGAGAATTGTAATGAAATAAGTACAGTAGAACCAAAGGAGAATGAGGCCAACATATAGCTTTTGAGTGGAGAAATTCCTCTCTAACGACAAAAGGAGTCTTGTTGTACCACAATAAGTTTAAACTCATGATATTCCTCCACCGAATGTGATACTAGTTTGTAGAGCTCAACTAAATGTGGTGTTTAGGGTTTAGGGTTTTGGGTTTAGGGTAGGACAAAAGGATAAGAGGCAAACATACAGCTTTTGAGAGGACATAAATTTTAAATCGATGTTATTAATCCATTGTATGTCATATGAGTTCGTAGAGCTCAACTAAAACTAACTAAAATGGAGAATTGTAATGAAAATAAGTACAGTAGAACCAAAGGAGAATGAGGCCAACATATAGCTTTTGAGTGGAGAAATTCCTCTCTAACGACAAAAGGAGTCTTGTTGTACCACAATAAGTTTAAACTCATGATATTCCTCCACCGAATGTGATACTAGTTTGTAGAGCTCAACAAATGTGGTGTTTAGGGTTTAGGGTTTTGGTTTAGGGTAGGACAAAGGATAAGAGACATACAGCTTTGAGAGACAATTTAATCGATGTTATTATATGATGGTCTAGTTTTGGTTAGGTAGGACAAAAGGATGAAGACAAACATACAGCTTTGAGAGGACATAAATTTTAAATCGATGTTATTAATCCATTGTATGTCATATGAGTTCGTAGAGCTCAACTAAAACTAACTACAAATGGAGAATTGTAAGAAATAAGTACAGTAGAACCAAAGGAGAATGAGGCCAACATATAGCTTTTGAGTGGAGAAATTCTCTCTAACGACAAAAGAGTCTTGTTGTACCACAATAAGTTTAAACTATGATATTCCTCCACCGAATGTGATACAGTTGTAGAGCTCAACTAAATGTGGGTGTTTAGGGTTTAGGGTTTGGGTTTAGGGTAGGACAAAAGGATAAAGAGGCCAACATACAGCTTTTGAGAGGACATAAATTATAAATCGATGTTATTAATCCATTGTATGTCATATGAGTTCGTAGAGCTCAACTAAAACTAACTAAAATGGAGAATTGTAATGAAATAAGTACAGTAGAACCAAAGGAGAATGAGGCCAACATATAGCTTTTGAGTGGAGAAATTCCTCTCTAACGACAAAAGGAGTCTTGTTGTACCACAATAAGTTTAAACTCATGATATTCCTCCACCGAATGTGATACTAGTTTGTAGAGCTCAACTAAATGTGCGTGTTTAGGGTTTAGGGTTTTGGGTTTAGGGTAGGACAAAAGGATTAAGAGGCAAACATACAGCTTTTGAGAGGACATAAATTTTAAATCGATGTTATTAATCCATTGTATGTCATATGAGTTCGTAGAGCTCAACTAAAACTAACTACAAATGGAGAATTGTAATGAAAATAAGTACAGTAGAACCAAAGGAGAATGAGGCCAACATATAGCTTTTGAGTGGAGAAATTCCTCTCTAACGACAAAAGGAGTCTTGTTGTACCACAATAAGTTTAAACTCATGATATTCCTCCACCGAATGTGATACTAGTTTGTAGAGCTCACTAAATGTGCGTGTTTAGGGTTTAGGGTTTTGGGTTTAGGGTAGGACAAAAGGATTAAGAGGCAAACATACAGCTTTTGAGAGGACATAAATTTTAAATCGATGTTATTAATCCATTGTATGTCATATGAGTTCGTAGAGCTCAACTAAAACTAACTAGAAATGGAGAATTGTAATGAAAATAAGTACAGTAGAACCAAAGGAGAATGAGGCCAACATATAGCTTTTGAGTGGAGAAATTCCTCTCTAACGACAAAAGGAGTCTTGTTGTACCACAATAAGTTTAAACTCATGATATTCCTCCACCGAATGTGATACTAGTTTGTAGAGCTCAACAAATGTGTGTGTTTAGGGTTTAGGGTTTTGGGTTTAGGGTAGGACAAAAGGATGAAGAGGCAAACATACAGCTTTTGAGAGGACATAAATTTTAAATCGATGTTATTAATCCATTGTATGTCATATGAGTTCGTAGAGCTCAACTAAAACTAACTACAAATGGAGAATTGTAATGAAATAAGTACAGTAGAACCAAAGGAGAATGAGGCCAACATATAGCTTTTGAGTGGAGAAATTCCTCTCTAACGACAAAAGGAGTCTTGTTGTACCACAATAAGTTTAAACTCATGATATTCCTCCACCGAATGTGATACTAGTTTGTAGAGCTCAACTAAATGTGGTGTTTAGGGTTTAGGGTTTTGGGTTTAGGGTAGGACAAAAGGATGAAGAGGCAAACATACAGCTTTTGAGAGGACATAAATTTTAAATCGATGTTATTAATCCATTGTATGTCATATGAGTTCGTAGAGCTCAACTAAAACTAACTAAAATGGAGAATTGTAATGAAAATAAGTACAGTAGAACCAAAGGAGAATGAGGCCAACATATAGCTTTTGAGTGGAGAAATTCCTCTCTAACGACAAAAGGAGTCTTGTTGTACCACAATAAGTTTAAACTCATGATATTCCTCCACCGAATGTGATACTAGTTTGTAGAGCTCAACTAAATGTGGTGTTTAGGGTTTAGGGTTTTGGGTTTAGGGTAGGACAAAAGGATGAAGAGGCAAACATACAGCTTTTGAGAGGACATAAATTTTAAATCGATGTTATTAATCCATTGTATGTCATATGAGTTCGTAGAGCTCAACTAAAACTAACTACAAATGGAGAATTGTAATGAAATAAGTACAGTAGAACCAAAGGAGAATGAGGCCAACATATAGCTTTTGAGTGGAGAAATTCCTCTCTAACGACAAAAGGAGTCTTGTTGTACCACAATAAGTTTAAACTCATGATATTCCTCCACCGAATGTGATACTAGTTTGTAGAGCTCAACTAAATGTGGTGTTTAGGGTTTAGGGTTTTGGGTTTAGGGTAGGACAAAAGGATGAAGAGGCAAACATACAGCTTTTGAGAGGACATAAATTTTAAATCGATGTTATTAATCCATTGTATGTCATATGAGTTCGTAGAGCTCAACTAAAACTAACTACAAATGGAGAATTGTAATGAAAATAAGTACAGTAGAACCAAAGGAGAATGAGGCCAACATATAGCTTTTGAGTGGAGAAATTCCTCTCTAACGACAAAAGGAGTCTTGTTGTACCACAATAAGTTTAAACTCATGATATTCCTCCACCGAATGTGATACTAGTTTGTAGAGCTCAACTAAATGTGGTGTTTAGGGTTTAGGGTTTTGGGTTTAGGGTAGGACAAAAGGATGAAGAGGCAAACATACAGCTTTTGAGAGGACATAAATTTTAAATCGATGTTATTAATCCATTGTATGTCATATGAGTTCGTAGAGCTCAACTAAAACTAACTACAAATGGAGAATTGTAATGAAAATAAGTACAGTAGAACCAAAGGAGAATGAGGCCAACATATAGCTTTTGAGTGGAGAAATTCCTCTCTAACGACAAAAGGAGTCTTGTTGTACCACAATAAGTTTAAACTCATGATATTCCTCCACCGAATGTGATACTAGTTTGTAGAGCTCAACTAAATGTGGTGTTTAGGGTTTAGGGTTTTGGGTTTAGGGTAGGACAAAAGGATGAAGAGGCAAACATACAGCTTTTGAGAGGACATAAATTTTAAATCGATGTTATTAATCCATTGTATGTCATATGAGTTCGTAGAGCTCAACTAAAACTAACTACAAATGGAGAATTGTAATGAAAATAAGTACAGTAGAACCAAAGGAGAATGAGGCCAACATATAGCTTTTGAGTGGAGAAATTCCTCTCTAACGACAAAAGGAGTCTTGTTGTACCACAATAAGTTTAAACTCATGATATTCCTCCACCGAATGTGATACTAGTTTGTAGAGCTCAACTAAATGTGGTGTTTAGGGTTTAGGGTTTTGGGTTTAGGGTAGGACAAAAGGATGAAGAGGCAAACATACAGCTTTTGAGAGGACATAAATTTTAAATCGATGTTATTAATCCATTGTATGTCATATGAGTTCGTAGAGCTCAACTAAAACTAACTACAAATGGAGAATTGTAATGAAAATAAGTACAGTAGAACCAAAGGAGAATGAGGCCAACATATAGCTTTTGAGTGGAGAAATTCCTCTCTAACGACAAAAGGAGTCTTGTTGTACCACAATAAGTTTAAACTCATGATATTCCTCCACCGAATGTGATACTAGTTTGTAGAGCTCAACTAAATGTGGTGTTTAGGGTTTAGGGTTTTGGGTTTAGGGTAGGACAAAAGGATGAAGAGGCAAACATACAGCTTTTGAGAGGACATAAATTTTAAATCGATGTTATTAATCCATTGTATGTCATATGAGTTCGTAGAGCTCAACTAAAACTAACTACAAATGGAGAATTGTAATGAAAATAAGTACAGTAGAACCAAAGGAGAATGAGGCCAACATATAGCTTTTGAGTGGAGAAATTCCTCTCTAACGACAAAAGGAGTCTTGTTGTACCACAATAAGTTTAAACTCATGATATTCCTCCACCGAATGTGATACTAGTTTGTAGAGCTCAACTAAATGTGGTGTTTAGGGTTTAGGGTTTTGGGTTTAGGGTAGGACAAAAGGATGAAGAGGCAAACATACAGCTTTTGAGAGGACATAAATTTTAAATCGATGTTATTAATCCATTGTATGTCATATGAGTTCGTAGAGCTCAACTAAAACTAACTACAAATGGAGAATTGTAATGAAAATAAGTACAGTAGAACCAAAGGAGAATGAGGCCAACATATAGCTTTTGAGTGGAGAAATTCCTCTCTAACGACAAAAGGAGTCTTGTTGTACCACAATAAGTTTAAACTCATGATATTCCTCCACCGAATGTGATACTAGTTTGTAGAGCTCAACTAAATGTGGTGTTTAGGGTTTAGGGTTTTGGGTTTAGGGTAGGACAAAAGGATGAAGAGGCAAACATACAGCTTTTGAGAGGACATAAATTTTAAATCGATGTTATTAATCCATTGTATGTCATATGAGTTCGTAGAGCTCAACTAAAACTAACTACAAATGGAGAATTGTAATGAAAATAAGTACAGTAGAACCAAAGGAGAATGAGGCCAACATATAGCTTTTGAGTGGAGAAATTCCTCTCTAACGACAAAAGGAGTCTTGTTGTACCACAATAAGTTTAAACTCATGATATTCCTCCACCGAATGTGATACTAGTTTGTAGAGCTCAACTAAATGTGGTGTTTAGGGTTTAGGGTTTTGGGTTTAGGGTAGGACAAAAGGATGAAGAGGCAAACATACAGCTTTTGAGAGGACATAAATTTTAAATCGATGTTATTAATCCATTGTATGTCATATGAGTTCGTAGAGCTCAACTAAAACTAACTACAAATGGAGAATTGTAATGAAATAAGTACAGTAGAACCAAAGGAGAATGAGGCCAACATATAGCTTTTGAGTGGAGAAATTCCTCTCTAACGACAAAAGGAGTCTTGTTGTACCACAATAAGTTTAAACTCATGATATTCCTCCACCGAATGTGATACTAGTTTGTAGAGCTCAACTAAATGTGGTGTTTAGGGTTTAGGGTTTTGGGTTTAGGGTAGGACAAAAGGATGAAGAGGCAAACATACAGCTTTTGAGAGGACATAAATTTTAAATCGATGTTATTAATCCATTGTATGTCATATGAGTTCGTAGAGCTCAACTAAAACTAACTACAAATGGAGAATTGTAATGAAAATAAGTACAGTAGAACCAAAGGAGAATGAGGCCAACATATAGCTTTTGAGTGGAGAAATTCCTCTCTAACGACAAAAGGAGTCTTGTTGTACCACAATAAGTTTAAACTCATGATATTCCTCCACCGAATGTGATACTAGTTTGTAGAGCTCAACTAAATGTGGTGTTTAGGGTTTAGGGTTTTGGGTTTAGGGTAGGACAAAAGGATGAAGAGGCAAACATACAGCTTTTGAGAGGACATAAATTTTAAATCGATGTTATTAATCCATTGTATGTCATATGAGTTCGTAGAGCTCAACTAAAACTAACTACAAATGGAGAATTGTAATGAAAATAAGTACAGTAGAACCAAAGGAGAATGAGGCCAACATATAGCTTTTGAGTGGAGAAATTCCTCTCTAACGACAAAAGGAGTCTTGTTGTACCACAATAAGTTTAAACTCATGATATTCCTCCACCGAATGTGATACTAGTTTGTAGAGCTCAACTAAATGTGGTGTTTAGGGTTTAGGGTTTTGGGTTTAGGGTAGGACAAAAGGATGAAGAGGCAAACATACAGCTTTTGAGAGGACATAAATTTTAAATCGATGTTATTAATCCATTGTATGTCATATGAGTTCGTAGAGCTCAACTAAAACTAACTACAAATGGAGAATTGTAATGAAAATAAGTACAGTAGAACCAAAGGAGAATGAGGCCAACATATAGCTTTTGAGTGGAGAAATTCCTCTCTAACGACAAAAGGAGTCTTGTTGTACCACAATAAGTTTAAACTCATGATATTCCTCCACCGAATGTGATACTAGTTTGTAGAGCTCAACTAAATGTGGTGTTTAGGGTTTAGGGTTTTGGGTTTAGGGTAGGACAAAAGGATGAAGAGGCAAACATACAGCTTTTGAGAGGACATAAATTTTAAATCGATGTTATTAATCCATTGTATGTCATATGAGTTCGTAGAGCTCAACTAAAACTAACTACAAATGGAGAATTGTAATGAAAATAAGTACAGTAGAACCAAAGGAGAATGAGGCCAACATATAGCTTTTGAGTGGAGAAATTCCTCTCTAACGACAAAAGGAGTCTTGTTGTACCACAATAAGTTTAAACTCATGATATTCCTCCACCGAATGTGATACTAGTTTGTAGAGCTCAACTAAATGTGGTGTTTAGGGTTTAGGGTTTTGGGTTTAGGGTAGGACAAAAGGATGAAGAGGCAAACATACAGCTTTTGAGAGGACATAAATTTTAAATCGATGTTATTAATCCATTGTATGTCATATGAGTTCGTAGAGCTCAACTAAAACTAACTACAAATGGAGAATTGTAATGAAAATAAGTACAGTAGAACCAAAGGAGAATGAGGCCAACATATAGCTTTTGAGTGGAGAAATTCCTCTCTAACGACAAAAGGAGTCTTGTTGTACCACAATAAGTTTAAACTCATGATATTCCTCCACCGAATGTGATACTAGTTTGTAGAGCTCAACTAAATGTGCGTGTTTAGGGTTTAGGGTTTTGGGTTTAGGGTAGGACAAAAGGATGAAGAGGCAAACATACAGCTTTTGAGAGGACATAAATTTTAAATCGATGTTATTAATCCATTGTATGTCATATGAGTTCGTAGAGCTCAACTAAAACTAACTACAAATGGAGAATTGTAATGAAAATAAGTACAGTAGAACCAAAGGAGAATGAGGCCAACATATAGCTTTTGAGTGGAGAAATTCCTCTCTAACGACAAAAGGAGTCTTGTTGTACCACAATAAGTTTAAACTCATGATATTCCTCCACCGAATGTGATACTAGTTTGTAGAGCTCAACTAAATGTGGTGTTTAGGGTTTAGGGTTTTGGGTTTAGGGTAGGACAAAAGGATGAAGAGGCAAACATACAGCTTTTGAGAGGACATAAATTTTAAATCGATGTTATTAATCCATTGTATGTCATATGAGTTCGTAGAGCTCAACTAAAACTAACTACAAATGGAGAATTGTAATGAAATAAGTACAGTAGAACCAAAGGAGAATGAGGCCAACATATAGCTTTTGAGTGGAGAAATTCCTCTCTAACGACAAAAGGAGTCTTGTTGTACCACAATAAGTTTAAACTCATGATATTCCTCCACCGAATGTGATACTAGTTTGTAGAGCTCAACTAAATGTGGTGTTTAGGGTTTAGGGTTTTGGGTTTAGGGTAGGACAAAAGGATGAAGAGGCAAACATACAGCTTTTGAGAGGACATAAATTTTAAATCGATGTTATTAATCCATTGTATGTCATATGAGTTCGTAGAGCTCAACTAAAACTAACTACAAATGGAGAATTGTAATGAAATAAGTACAGTAGAACCAAAGGAGAATGAGGCCAACATATAGCTTTTGAGTGGAGAAATTCCTCTCTAACGACAAAAGGAGTCTTGTTGTACCACAATAAGTTTAAACTCATGATATTCCTCCACCGAATGTGATACTAGTTTGTAGAGCTCAACTAAATGTGCGTGTTTAGGGTTTAGGGTTTTGGGTTTAGGGTAGGACAAAAGGATGAAGAGGCAAACATACAGCTTTTGAGAGGACATAAATTTTAAATCGATGTTATTAATCCATTGTATGTCATATGAGTTCGTAGAGCTCAACTAAAACTAACTACAAATGGAGAATTGTAATGAAAATAAGTACAGTAGAACCAAAGGAGAATGAGGCCAACATATAGCTTTTGAGTGGAGAAATTCCTCTCTAACGACAAAAGGAGTCTTGTTGTACCACAATAAGTTTAAACTCATGATATTCCTCCACCGAATGTGATACTAGTTTGTAGAGCTCAACTAAATGTGGTGTTTAGGGTTTAGGGTTTTGGGTTTAGGGTAGGACAAAAGGATAAGAGGCAAACATACAGCTTTTGAGAGGACATAAATTTTAAATCGATGTTATTAATCCATTGTATGTCATATGAGTTCGTAGAGCTCAACTAAAACTAACTAAAATGGAGAATTGTAATGAAAATAAGTACAGTAGAACCAAAGGAGAATGAGGCCAACATATAGCTTTTGAGTGGAGAAATTCCTCTCTAACGACAAAAGGAGTCTTGTTGTACCACAATAAGTTTAAACTCATGATATTCCTCCACCGAATGTGATACTAGTTTGTAGAGCTCAACTAAATGTGGTGTTTAGGGTTTAGGGTTTTGGGTTTAGGGTAGGACAAAAGGATGAAGAGGCAAACATACAGCTTTTGAGAGGACATAAATTTTAAATCGATGTTATTAATCCATTGTATGTCATATGAGTTCGTAGAGCTCAACTAAAACTAACTACAAATGGAGAATTGTAATGAAATAAGTACAGTAGAACCAAAGGAGAATGAGGCCAACATATAGCTTTTGAGTGGAGAAATTCCTCTCTAACGACAAAAGGAGTCTTGTTGTACCACAATAAGTTTAAACTCATGATATTCCTCCACCGAATGTGATACTAGTTTGTAGAGCTCAACTAAATGTGGTGTTTAGGGTTTAGGGTTTTGGGTTTAGGGTAGGACAAAAGGATAAGAGGCAAACATACAGCTTTTGAGAGGACATAAATTTTAAATCGATGTTATTAATCCATTGTATGTCATATGAGTTCGTAGAGCTCAACTAAAACTAACTACAAATGGAGAATTGTAATGAAAATAAGTACAGTAGAACCAAAGGAGAATGAGGCCAACATATAGCTTTTGAGTGGAGAAATTCCTCTCTAACGACAAAAGGAGTCTTGTTGTACCACAATAAGTTTAAACTCATGATATTCCTCCACCGAATGTGATACTAGTTTGTAGAGCTCAACTAAATGTGGTGTTTAGGGTTTAGGGTTTTGGGTTTAGGGTAGGACAAAAGGATAAGAGGCAAACATACAGCTTTTGAGAGGACATAAATTTTAAATCGATGTTATTAATCCATTGTATGTCATATGAGTTCGTAGAGCTCAACTAAAACTAACTACAAATGGAGAATTGTAATGAAAATAAGTACAGTAGAACCAAAGGAGAATGAGGCCAACATATAGCTTTTGAGTGGAGAAATTCCTCTCTAACGACAAAAGGAGTCTTGTTGTACCACAATAAGTTTAAACTCATGATATTCCTCCACCGAATGTGATACTAGTTTGTAGAGCTCAACTAAATGTGGTGTTTAGGGTTTAGGGTTTTGGGTTTAGGGTAGGACAAAAGGATGAAGAGGCAAACATACAGCTTTTGAGAGGACATAAATTTAAATCGATGTTATTAATCCATTGTATGTCATATGAGTTCGTAGAGCTCAACTAAAACTAACTACAAATGGAGAATTGTAATGAAAATAAGTACAGTAGAACCAAAGGAGAATGAGGCCAACATATAGCTTTTGAGTGGAGAAATTCCTCTCTAACGACAAAAGGAGTCTTGTTGTACCACAATAAGTTTAAACTCATGATATTCCTCCACCGAATGTGATACTAGTTTGTAGAGCTCAACTAAATGTGCGTGTTTAGGGTTTAGGGTTTTGGGTTTAGGGTAGGACAAAAGGATAAGAGGCAAACATACAGCTTTTGAGAGGACATAAATTTTAAATCGATGTTATTAATCCATTGTATGTCATATGAGTTCGTAGAGCTCAACTAAAACTAACTACAAATGGAGAATTGTAATGAAAATAAGTACAGTAGAACCAAAGGAGAATGAGGCCAACATATAGCTTTTGAGTGGAGAAATTCCTCTCTAACGACAAAAGGAGTCTTGTTGTACCACAATAAG
This sequence comes from Lotus japonicus, assembly GCF_012489685.1. Taxonomy (NCBI): domain Eukaryota; kingdom Viridiplantae; phylum Streptophyta; class Magnoliopsida; order Fabales; family Fabaceae; genus Lotus; species Lotus japonicus. Next base: position 37,876,205 of record NC_080044.1, read on the forward strand.
TTTAAACTCATGATATTCCTCCACCGAATGTGATACTAGTTTGTAGAGCTCAACTAAATGTGGTGTTTAGGGTTTAGGGTTTTGGGTTTAGGGTAGGACAAAAGGATAAGAGGCAAACATACAGCTTTTGAGAGGACATAAATTTTAAATCGATGTTATTAATCCATTGTATGTCATATGAGTTCGTAGAGCTCAACTAAAACTAACTACAAATGGAGAATTGTAATGAAATAAGTACAGTAGAACCAAAGGAGAATGAGGCCAACATATAGCTTTTGAGTGGAGAAATTCCTCTCTAACGACAAAAGGAGTCTTGTTGTACCACAATAAGTTTAAACTCATGATATTCCTCCACCGAATGTGATACTAGTTTGTAGAGCTCAACTAAATGTGCGTGTTTAGGGTTTAGGGTTTTGGGTTTAGGGTAGGACAAAAGGATAAGAGGCAAACATACAGCTTTTGAGAGGACATAAATTTTAAATCGATGTTATTAATCCATTGTATGTCATATGAGTTCGTAGAGCTCAACTAAAACTAACTACAAATGGAGAATTGTAATGAAATAAGTACAGTAGAACCAAAGGAGAATGAGGCCAACATATAGCTTTTGAGTGGAGAAATTCCTCTCTAACGACAAAAGGAGTCTTGTTGTACCACAATAAGTTTAAACTCATGATATTCCTCCACCGAATGTGATACTAGTTTGTAGAGCTCAACTAAATGTGGTGTTTAGGGTTTAGGGTTTTGGGTTTAGGGTAGGACAAAAGGATAAGAGGCAAACATACAGCTTTTGAGAGGACATAAATTTTAAATCGATGTTATTAATCCATTGTATGTCATATGAGTTCGTAGAGCTCAACTAAAACTAACTACAAATGGAGAATTGTAATGAAATAAGTACAGTAGAACCAAAGGAGAATGAGGCCAACATATAGCTTTTGAGTGGAGAAATTCCTCTCTAACGACAAAAGGAGTCTTGTTGTACCACAATAAGTTTAAACTCATGATATTCCTCCACCGAATGTGATACTAGTTTGTAGAGCTCAACTAAATGTGCGTGTTTAGGGTTTAGGGTTTTGGGTTTAGGGTAGGACAAAAGGATAAGAGGCAAACATACAGCTTTTGAGAGGACATAAATTTTAAATCGATGTTATTAATCCATTGTATGTCATATGAGTTCGTAGAGCTCAACTAAAACTAACTACAAATGGAGAATTGTAATGAAAATAAGTACAGTAGAACCAAAGGAGAATGAGGCCAACATATAGCTTTTGAGTGGAGAAATTCCTCTCTAACGACAAAAGGAGTCTTGTTGTACCACAATAAGTTTAAACTCATGATATTCCTCCACCGAATGTGATACTAGTTTGTAGAGCTCAACTAAATGTGGTGTTTAGGGTTTAGGGTTTTGGGTTTAGGGTAGGACAAAAGGATAAGAGGCAAACATACAGCTTTTGAGAGGACATAAATTTTAAATCGATGTTATTAATCCATTGTATGTCATATGAGTTCGTAGAGCTCAACTAAAACTAACTACAAATGGAGAATTGTAATGAAATAAGTACAGTAGAACCAAAGGAGAATGAGGCCAACATATAGCTTTTGAGTGGAGAAATTCCTCTCTAACGACAAAAGGAGTCTTGTTGTACCACAATAAGTTTAAACTCATGATATTCCTCCACCGAATGTGATACTAGTTTGTAGAGCTCAACTAAATGTGCGTGTTTAGGGTTTAGGGTTTTGGGTTTAGGGTAGGACAAAAGGATAAGAGGCAAACATACAGCTTTTGAGAGGACATAAATTTTAAATCGATGTTATTAATCCATTGTATGTCATATGAGTTCGTAGAGCTCAACTAAAACTAACTACAAATGGAGAATTGTAATGAAATAAGTACAGTAGAACCAAAGGAGAATGAGGCCAACATATAGCTTTTGAGTGGAGAAATTCCTCTCTAACGACAAAAGGAGTCTTGTTGTACCACAATAAGTTTAAACTCATGATATTCCTCCACCGAATGTGATACTAGTTTGTAGAGCTCAACTAAATGTGCGTGTTTAGGGTTTAGGGTTTTGGGTTTAGGGTAGGACAAAAGGATAAGAGGCAAACATACAGCTTTTGAGAGGACATAAATTTTAAATCGATGTTATTAATCCATTGTATGTCATATGAGTTCGTAGAGCTCAACTAAAACTAACTACAAATGGAGAATTGTAATGAAAATAAGTACAGTAGAACCAAAGGAGAATGAGGCCAACATATAGCTTTTGAGTGGAGAAATTCCTCTCTAACGACAAAAGGAGTCTTGTTGTACCACAATAAGTTTAAACTCATGATATTCCTCCACCGAATGTGATACTAGTTTGTAGAGCTCAACTAAATGTGCGTGTTTAGGGTTTAGGGTTTTGGGTTTAGGGTAGGACAAAAGGATAAGAGGCAAACATACAGCTTTTGAGAGGACATAAATTTTAAATCGATGTTATTAATCCATTGTATGTCATATGAGTTCGTAGAGCTCAACTAAAACTAACTACAAATGGAGAATTGTAATGAAAATAAGTACAGTAGAACCAAAGGAGAATGAGGCCAACATATAGCTTTTGAGTGGAGAAATTCCTCTCTAACGACAAAAGGAGTCTTGTTGTACCACAATAAGTTTAAACTCATGATATTCCTCCACCGAATGTGATACTAGTTTGTAGAGCTCAACTAAATGTGGTGTTTAGGGTTTAGGGTTTTGGGTTTAGGGTAGGACAAAAGGATAAGAGGCAAACATACAGCTTTTGAGAGGACATAAATTTTAAATCGATGTTATTAATCCATTGTATGTCATATGAGTTCGTAGAGCTCAACTAAAACTAACTACAAATGGAGAATTGTAATGAAATAAGTACAGTAGAACCAAAGGAGAATGAGGCCAACATATAGCTTTTGAGTGGAGAAATTCCTCTCTAACGACAAAAGGAGTCTTGTTGTACCACAATAAGTTTAAACTCATGATATTCCTCCACCGAATGTGATACTAGTTTGTAGAGCTCAACTAAATGTGCGTGTTTAGGGTTTAGGGTTTTGGTTTAGGGTAGGACAAAAGGATTAAGAGGCAAACATACAGCTTTTGAGAGGACATAAATTTTAAATCGATGTTATTAATCCATTGTATGTCATATGAGTTCGTAGAGCTCAACTAAAACTAACTACAAATGGAGAATTGTAATGAAAATAAGTACAGCAGAACCAAAGGAGAATGAGGCCAACATATAGCTTTTGAGTGGAGAAATTCCTCTCTAACGACAAAAGGAGTCTTGTTGTACCACAATAAGTTTAAACTCATGATATTCCTCCACCGAATGTGATACTAGTTGTAGAGCTCAACTAAATGTGGGTGTTTAGGGTTTAGGGTTTGGTTTAGGGTAGGACAAAAGGATAAGAGGCCAACATACAGCTTTTGAGAGGACATAAATTTTAAATCGATGTTATTAATCCATTGTATGTCATATGAGTTCGTAGAGCTCAACTAAAACTAACTAAAATGGAGAATTGTAACGAAATAAGTACAGTAGAACCGAAGGAGAATGAGGCCAACATATAGCTTTTGAGTGGAGAAATTCCTCTCTAACGACAAAAGGAGTCTTGTTGTACCACAATAAGTTTAAACTCATGATATTCATCCACCGAATGTGATACTAGTTTGTAGAGCTCAACTAAATGTGCGTGTTTAGGGTTTAGGGTTTTGGGTTTAGGGTAGGACAAAAGGATTAAGAGGCAAACATACAGCTTTTGAGAGGACATAAATTTTAAATCGATGTTATTAATCCATTGTATGTCATATGAGTTCGTAGAGCTCAACTAAAACTAACTACAAATGGAGAATTGTAACGAAATAAGTACAGTAGAACCGAAGGAGAATGAGGCCAACATATAGCTTTTGAGTGGAGAAATTCCTCTCTAACGACAAAAGGAGTCTTGTTGTACCACAATAAGTTTAAACTCATGATATTCATCCACCGAATGTGATACTAGTTTGTAGAGCTCAACTAAATGTGCGTGTTTAGGGTTTAGGGTTTTGTGTTTAGGGTAGGACAAAAGGATTAAGAGGCAAACATACAGCTTTTAGAGGACATAAATTTTAAATCGATGTTATTAATCCATTGTATGTCATATGAGTTCGTAGAGCTCAACTAAAACTAACTACAAATGGAGAATTGTAATGAAAATAAGTACAGCAGAACCAAAGGAGAATGAGGCCAACATATAGCTTTTGAGTGGAGAAATTCCTCTCTAACGACAAAAGGAGTCTTGTTGTACCACAATAAGTTTAAACTCATGATATTCCTCCACCGAATGTGATACAGTTCGTAGAGCTCAACTAAATGTGGGTGTTTAGGGTTTAGGGTTTAGGGTTTAGGGTTTAGGGTAGGACAAAAGGATAAAGGGCCAACATACAGCTTTTGAGATGACATAAATTATAAATCGATGTTATTAATCCATTGTATGTCATATGAGTTCGTAGAGCTCAACTAAAACTAACTAAAATGGAGAATTGTAACGAAATAAGTACAGTAGAACCGAAGGAGAATGAGGCCTACATATAGCTTTTGAGTGGAGAAATTCCTCTCTAACGACAAAAGGAGTCTTGTTGTACCACAATAAGTTTAAACTCATGATATTCATCCACCGAATGTGATACTAGTTTGTAGAGCTCAACTAAATGTGCGTGTTTAGGGTTTAGGGTTTTGGGTTTAGGGTAGGACAAAAGGATTAAGAGGCAAACATACAGCTTTTGAGAGGACATAAATTTTAAATCGATGTTATTAATCCATTGTATGTCATATGAGTTCGTAGAGCTCAACTAAAACTAACTACAAATGGAGAATTGTAACGAAATAAGTACAGTAGAACCGAAGGAGAATGAGGCCAACATATAGCTTTTGAGTGGAGAAATTCCTCTCTAACGACAAAAGGAGTCTTGTTGTACCACAATAAGTTTAAACTCATGATATTCATCCACCGAATGTGATACTAGTTTGTAGAGCTCAACTAAATGTGCGTGTTTAGGGTTTAGGGTTTTGTGTTTAGGGTAGGACAAAAGGATTAAGAGGCAAACATACAGCTTTTAAGAGGACATAAATTTTAAATCGATGTTATTAATCCATTGTATGTCTTATGAGTTCGTAGAGCTCAACTAAAACTAACTACAAATGGAGAATTGTAATGAAAATAAGTACAGCAGAACCAAAGGAGAATGAGGCCAACATATAGCTTTTGAGTGGAGAAATTCCTCTCTAACGACAAAAGGAGTCTTGTTGTACCACAATAAGTTTAAACTCATGATATTCCTCCACCGAATGTGATACTAGTTTGTAGAGCTCATCTAAATGTGCGTGTTTAGGGTTTAGGGTTTTGGGTTTAGGGTAGGACAAAAGGATTAAGAGGCAAACATACAGCTTTTGAGAGGACATAAATTTTAAATCGATGTTATTAATCCATTGTATGTCATATGAGTTCGTAGAGCTCAACTAAAACTAACTAGAAATGGAGAATTGTAATGAAAATAAGTACAGTAGAACCAAAGGAGAATGAGGCCAACATATAGCTTTTGAGTGGAGAAATTCCTCTCTAACGACAAAAGGAGTCTTGTTGTACCACAATAAGTTTAAACTCATGATATTCCTCCACCGAAAGTGATACAAGTTCGTAGAGTTCAACTAAATGTGGGTGTTTAGGGTTTAGGGTTTAGGGTTTAGGGTTTAGGGTAGGACAAAAGGATAAAGAGGCCAACATACAGCTTTTGAGATGACATAAATTATAAATCGATGTTATTAATCCATTGTATGTCATATGAGTTCGTAGAGCTCAACTAAAACTAACTAAAAATGGAGAATTGTAACGAAATAAGTACAGTAGAACCGAAGGAGAATGAGGCCTACATATAGCTTTTGAGTGGAGAAATTCCTCTCTAACGACAAAAGGAGTCTTGTTGTACCACAATAAGTTTAAACTCATGATATTCCTCCACCGAAAGTGATACAAGTTCGTAGAGTTCAACTAAATGTGGGTGTTTAGGGTTTAGGGTTTAGGGTTTAGGGTTTAGGGTAGGACAAAAGGATAAAGAGGCCAACATACAGCTTTTGAGATGACATAAATTATAAATCGATGTTATTAATCCATTGTATGTCATATGAGTTCGTAGAGCTCAACTAAAACTAACTAAAAATGGAGAATTGTAACGAAATAAGTACAGTAGAACCGAAGGAGAATGAGGCCTACATATAGCTTTTGAGAGGAGAAATTCCTCTCTAACGACAAAAGGAGTCTTGTTGTACCACAATAAGTTTAAACTCATGATATTCATCCACCGAATGTGATACTAGTTTGTAGAGCTCAACTAAATGTGCGTGTTTAGGGTTTAGGGTTTTGGGTTTAGGGTAGGACAAAAGGATTAAGAGGCAAACATACAGCTTTTGAGAGGACATAAATTTTAAATCGATGTTATTAATCCATTGTATGTCATATGAGTTCGTAGAGCTCAACTAAAACTAACTACAAATGGAGAATTGTAACGAAATAAGTACAGTAGAACCGAAGGAGAATGAGGCCAACATATAGCTTTTGAGTGGAGAAATTCCTCTCTAACGACAAAAGGAGTCTTGTTGTACCACAATAAGTTTAAACTCATGATATTCATCCACCGAATGTGATACTAGTTTGTAGAGCTCAACTAAATGTGCGTGTTTAGGGTTTAGGGTTTTGTGTTTAGGGTAGGACAAAAGGATTAAGAGGCAAACATACAGCTTTTAAGAGGACATAAATTTTAAATCGATGTTATTAATCCATTGTATGTCATATGAGTTCGTAGAGCTCAACTAAAACTAACTACAAATGGAGAATTGTAATGAAAATAAGTACAGCAGAACCAAAGGAGAATGAGGCCAACATATAGCTTTTGAGTGGAGAAATTCCTCTCTAACGACAAAAGGAGTCTTGTTGTACCACAATAAGTTTAAACTCATGATATTCCTCCACCGAATGTGATACTAGTTTGTAGAGCTCATCTAAATGTGCGTGTTTAGGGTTTAGGGTTTTGGGTTTAGGGTAGGACAAAAGGATTAAGAGGCAAACATACAGCTTTTGAGAGGACATAAATTTTAAATCGATGTTATTAATCCATTGTATGTCATATGAGTTCGTAGAGCTCAACTAAAACTAACTAGAAATGGAGAATTGTAATGAAAATAAGTACAGTAGAACCAAAGGAGAATGAGGCCAACATATAGCTTTTGAGTGGAGAAATTCCTCTCTAACGACAAAAGGAGTCTTGTTGTACCACAATAAGTTTAAACTCATGATATTCCTCCAGCGAATGTGATACTAGTTTGTAGAGCTCAACCAAATGTGTGTGTTTAGGGTTTAGGGTTTAGGGTTTTGTGTTTAGGGTAGGACAAAAGGATGAAGACGCAAACATACAGCTTTTGAGAGGACATAAATTTTTAATCGATGTCATTGTATGTCATATGAGTTCGTAGAGCTCAACTAAAACTAACTACAAATGGAGAATTGTAATGAAAATAAGTACAGCAGAACCAAAGGAGAATGAGGCCAACATATAGCTTTTGAGTGGAGAAATTCCTCTCTAACGACAAAAGGAGTCTTGTTGTACCACAATAAGTTTAAACTCATGATATTCCTCCACCGAATGTGATACTAGTTTGTAGAGCTCATCTAAATGTGCGTGTTTAGGGTTTAGGGTTTTGTGTTTAGGGTAGGACAAAAGGATTAAGAGGCAAACATACAGCTTTTAAGAGGACATAAATTTTAAATCGATGTTATTAATCCATTGTATGTCATATGAGTTCGTAGAGCTCAACTAAAACTAACTACAAATGGAGAATTGTAATGAAAATAAGTACAGCAGAACCAAAGGAGAATGAGGCCAACATATAGCTTTTGAGTGGAGAAATTCCTCTCTAACGACAAAAGGAGTCTTGTTGTACCACAATAAGTTTAAACTCATGATATTCCTCCACCGAATGTGATACAAGTTCGTAGAGTTCAACTAAATGTGGGTGTTTAGGGTTTAGGGTTTAGGGTTTAGGGTTTAGGGTAGGACAAAAGGATAAAGAGGCCAACATACAGCTTTTGAGATGACATAAATTATAAATCGATGTTATTAATCCATTGTATGTCATATGAGTTCGTAGAGCTCAACTTAAACTAACTAAAAATGGAGAATTGTAACGAAATAAGTACAGTAGAACCGAAGGAGAATGAGGCCTACATATAGCTTTTGAGTGGAGAAATTCCTCTCTAACGACAAAAGGAGTCTTGTTGTACCACAATAAGTTTAAACTCATGATATTCATCCACCGAATGTGATACTAGTTTGTAGAGCTCAACTAAATGTGCGTGTTTAGGGTTTAGGGTTTTGGGTTTAGGGTAGGACAAAAGGATTAAGAGGCAAACATACAGCTTTTGAGAGGACATAAATTTTAAATCGATGTTATTAATCCATTGTATGTCATATGAGTTCGTAGAGCTCAACTAAAACTAACTACAAATGGAGAATTGTAACGAAATAAGTACAGTAGAACCGAAGGAGAATGAGGCCAACATATAGCTTTTGAGTGGAGAAATTCCTCTCTAACGACAAAAGGAGTCTTGTTGTACCACAATAAGTTTAAACTCATGACATTCATCCACCGAATGTGATACTAGTTTGTAGAGCTCAACTAAATGTGCGTGTTTAGGGTTTAGGGTTTTGTGTTTAGGGTAGGACAAAAGGATTAAGAGGCAAACATACAGCTTTTAAGAGGACATAAATTTTAAATCGATGTTATTAATCCATTGTATGTCATATGAGTTCGTAGAGCTCAACTAAAACTAACTACAAATGGAGAATTGTAATGAAAATAAGTACAGCAGAACCAAAGGAGAATGAGGCCAACATATAGCTTTTGAGTGGAGAAATTCCTCTCTAACGACAAAAGGAGTCTTGTTGTACCACAATAAGTTTAAACTCATGATATTCCTCCACCGAATGTGATACTAGTTTGTAGAGCTCATCTAAATGTGCGTGTTTAGGGTTTAGGGTTTTGGGTTTAGGGTAGGACAAAAGGATTAAGAGGCAAACATACAGCTTTTGAGAGGACATAAATTTTAAATCGATGTTATTAATCCATTGTATGTCATATGAGTTCGTAGAGCTCAACTAAAACTAACTAGAAATGGAGAATTGTAATGAAAATAAGTACAGTAGAACCAAAGGAGAATGAGGCCAACATATAGCTTTTGAGTGGAGAAATTCCTCTCTAACGACAAAAGGAGTCTTGTTGTACCACAATAAGTTTAAACTCATGATATTCCTCCACCGAAAGTGATACAAGTTCGTAGAGTTCAACTAAATGTGGGTGTTTAGGGTTTAGGGTTTAGGGTTTAGGGTAGGACAAAAGGATAAAGAGGCCAACATACAGCTTTTGAGATGACATAAATTATAAATCGATGTTATTAATCCATTGTATGTCATATGAGTTCGTAGAGCTCAACTAAAACTAACTAAAAATGGAGAATTGTAACGAAATAAGTACAGTAGAACCGAAGGAGAATGAGGCCTACATATAGCTTTTGAGTGGAGAAATTCCTCTCTAACGACAAAAGGAGTCTTGTTGTACCACAATAAGTTTAAACTCATGATATTCATCCACCGAATGTGATACTAGTTTGTAGAGCTCAACTAAATGTGCGTGTTTAGGGTTTAGGGTTTTGGGTTTAGGGTAGGACAAAAGGATTAAGAGGCAAACATACAGCTTTTGAGAGGACATAAATTTTAAATCGATGTTATTAATCCATTGTATGTCATATGAGTTCGTAGAGCTCAACTAAAACTAACTACAAATGGAGAATTGTAACGAAATAAGTACAGTAGAACCGAAGGAGAATGAGGCCAACATATAGCTTTTGAGTGGAGAAATTCCTCTCTAACGACAAAAGGAGTCTTGTTGTACCACAATAAGTTTAAACTCATGATATTCATCCACCGAATGTGATACTAGTTTGTAGAGCTCAACTAAATGTGCGTGTTTAGGGTTTAGGGTTTTGTGTTTAGGGTAGGACAAAAGGATTAAGAGGCAAACATACAGCTTTTAAGAGGACATAAATTTTAAATCGATGTTATTAATCCATTGTATGTCATATGAGTTCGTAGAGCTCAACTAAAACTAACTACAAATGGAGAATTGTAATGAAAATAAGTACAGCAGAACCAAAGGAGAATGAGGCCAACATATAGCTTTTGAGTGGAGAAATTCCTCTCTAACGACAAAAGGAGTCTTGTTGTACCACAATAAGTTTAAACTCATGATATTCCTCCACCGAATGTGATACTAGTTTGTAGAGCTCATCTAAATGTGCGTGTTTAGGGTTTAGGGTTTTGGGTTTAGGGTAGGACAAAAGGATTAAGAGGCAAACATACAGCTTTTGAGAGGACATAAATTTTAAATCGATGTTATTAATCCATTGTATGTCATATGAGTTCGTAGAGCTCAACTAAAACTAACTAGAAATGGAGAATTGTAATGAAAATAAGTACAGTAGAACCAAAGGAGAATGAGGCCAACATATAGCTTTTGAGTGGAGAAATTCCTCTCTAACGACAAAAGGAGTCTTGTTGTACCACAATAAGTTTAAACTCATGATATTCCTCCACCGAATGTGATACTAGTTTGTAGAGCTCAACCAAATGTGTGTGTTTAGGGTTTAGGGTTTAGGGTTTTGTGTTTAGGGTAGGACAAAAGGATGAAGACGCAAACATACAGCTTTTGAGAGGACATAAATTTTTAATCGATGTCATTGTATGTCATATGTGTAAGACCAGGATTTTCAGAACAAGTTAATTTCCGACTCACGCGTAGAATCAGTGTGAGCGTGACAGGAGTTTGGTATTAGAGAAAGATTAATGAAGAAGAAAGTTCAGGAATTACTTGAGGAATGTTGCGTAGTTGCTTTCGGAGTTAGTACGAGTCGTCTGCACACCTGCCTTATGGCGAGCGTGTCCAGAATAGGCTATTTCGCTCTTAAAGCAACGTTTTGAGTGAGATTTCGAACTCTCGGAAAATTTAAAGATTCTCTTTATTTTTCCATCGACCAGCGTTTCATTTCGGAACTCTGGACTGTACGCACGATAGGTTTCACTTTTCGGATGTCCGCCGACGCTAATTTCTTTGCTTCGAAACCCTATTTTCGAGCAATGGATGAAGACTTTTTCTATTCGGGACTTCTAACAAAGATTCCGTCCGCGTTGCCAGATTTGTTTCGACGTTTCCAATCTTTCTTCAGTAGGAAGTTTTGTCGTTTGAGCATCACAGCAAAAAGTAGTTTTTCGGGACAGACTAACTTACACCGCTTTTGGCGTTTTGGATATCGTTTTTCCCAAATCCTAGATATTTGTTTTGAGTTCTGGAATTATGACGCCAGAATCTCTCTTAGAATTCCTTGGTGAACGTGCTGCAAAAATCGGAATCGCGAAATTTTCATTTTCCCGCGATTTCGCCCGCCTATAAATAGGCGAAAAAGCAAAATATCTTCCATTTTCCTCCATTAGTGGCCCAAATTCGTGGAGAGCAAGGGGGGAGGAGATTTTCGCGAAAACTTGACCAATCTTCGCGTAGTTCGTCCCTACTTCTAGGTATCGAGGTAACTAACACGATTCCTACCTCTGATTGTTGTTTCTGTTGCGTTTTTGAAGTCGTTTCTGTGCTCACAGTTTTGAGCTTTTTCTAAAATTGTCCGTTTTCTTCGATTTCTTGCTTGGGTTATGTTCTCTAGGTTCCCATGAGCCTAAAACCTCTGTCAGTAATCGCCGATTGTGATCCAGTTGTCCAAGATCTGAAAAACTGTTTCAAAACCCTTTTTGCTCACATTTCGAAACTTTATTGTCGAAAAGACTTAATCTGACTTCGTGCCTTTAGGATTTGTTGTCACGGATGTCATGAGGATCGTTGCTGTCAAATTTGTTTTCAGAACTGATAACTTTGAAGTTTTGAGCCTTTATTTTGGACCAAAATGCCCCTGGATAGTCATATTTCGACCCGATTGTCCGAAAATTGTTCTGACAGTTTCTTTGCCTTAGTTTTATCCTAAAACTACCTTGTGAATTGATTTGATCAAAGAAAAAGAGCCGAAGCCCTTTTTCCTTTGAGGCCGTGGACTATTTCCTTTAGGGGGGAGTTTTTCGGTTTCGAAAACTTGTCTTTTCGTACCTGATTGTCCTATTCTGAAGCTTTAATGTTTTGTCTATCGTTTATGTATTGTTTTGCGATCGAACTAATCGATTTTGTTTGGATTCTGCTTTGTTTTTCTCCGAGGTTCAGTTGAGGGAACTTTGGAAGACTCAGAGCAATTGTTTGAGGAGAACTTTGTTTGCGAAGCTGGAACAGCTCGAGGTTAGGGCAACTTACTATATATTAGCTATGAATGCATGATAGGCGTCGATCAATTCGACTTATGCTTTACTTTGATGTTGATTATGTTGATGAACTGATGTTGTGATGTTGTGCTTTGTTGGATTGTGCGTTTTGACGCGACTTCGGAGTGGAGATTCATTGATCTGGTGATCTTTGATGTTTCGGGTTGGATGAGCAACCCTAGGCAAGTTCAAACGAGGGGTTTGGGACTTAGCCATTTGTTGGGATTCGTTGGTTTACTTAGACTTTCCCCGGGAAACTTCTTTTGGGTGGTTGGTTTTCGGAAAACCTAGAATGAATAGAATTTTGTAAACTAAAGACTTGGGAAACCTAGATTTTGAGAAATAAACTCATAACCTGACTAATCTGAATTGAAATCATTTTTATTAATGTTTAAGTATAGGAAAACTGAAGGGGAAAATATTTACGAAAGACGGGGAAAAGTCGACCTTTGTTGTGAGTTATTGGAATTGGGGAAAGCCACTAAGGTGAGCTATGGTGATGATTGAAAGTCACCGAGTACTTTACGTACTCTTGTTGATGGGGTTGTGTTGTATTGACCGACATTAATCCCTTGGGTTCTCTTGTTGTTGGAGCGGTGTTGTATTGACCGACACTTAGCGCTCTTGTTGTTTGGGCTGTGTTGTATTGATCGACACTAGACCCTTGTGTATTCTTGTTGGTGGAGCTGTGTTGTATTGACCGACACTTACTACGAGTTGTGTTGTATTGACCGACACTAACTCATGGGTTTGTTGAGATTGGGTTGTGAGCTAAACACTTTCGTGGTAAGGGCGATTCGTTGTTTGGCTAACCACGTTGCATTCAATCGGGTGAATAACGGGAATGGTTCACCTGTGCATATCATGGTGAATAACGGGAATGGTTCACCTTGCATAAATGATGAATAACGGGAATGGTTCACCAAGGATGAATAACGGGAATGGTTCATCCAGGATGGATTTCATCCAGGATGGATAACGGGAATGGTCCATCCATAGTGAAGAACGGGAATGCTTCACTTGTGGCGAACGGGAACGCGTCACAAATCCGGATTCATATTGTGCATTTCACGCATACATTCATGCTGACTGAGACTGTGTGCTGTTTGTTTATTGAAGCAATGTTAGAGCCATAACATGCTAGGATTACTTATATGCTTATATAACAACTTATATATATACCCTGTCACATGTTGAGTGTATATGTACTTATAGCTGTGAGTTGACCCTAGCGCCTTGGCTTTGTTTGTATGTTTGTGTTTGGGCGGTCGGCCTGCTGCCAGATGTCGATGGCCGACTGGTTCTCGGTGGTCTCTCCCTCGGGGGGGGATCAGATATGAGCTGCAGGATCGGGATGCCCCACCGCTTGGGTGATCGATGTTGCTGGTCACCGGGCGACGTATCGGGGAAGGGTCATGGAGGACCGGACTGACGAGCGTGGACGTCTGACGAAAGGAGTTCTATGGCGCATGGAGTTGAGCTTCAACTTGCCGACTTCAGATCGTTGTGGGTTTGGCACTGGGAGGTTAGGTTTGGGCAGGCGTCATGTTTTGTGTAGAGCTCTGATTCGTTTTGCTTTTGGGATCGGGTAGGTTTCCGACGCATGACTTTTCGTGTGGTTCTCTTACTGAGGGATCACAGTGAGTCAGTTGGACCATAGGGGTCTTTGCTTAGGCCATATTGAGGCCGACTTTCTCCTAGTGGTTTGTAATTATAATTTTCTCACTTACACTTCTGGGTCTGTATATATTTGCCTACGGGCACACTGCTTTGGAGTCACTGCGAGTGCGCGTGACATGGAGTGCAGCTGAGGCTGTACATGTACATATGTTGTATATCGGTTAGTTTAGTAGTTGGGTTTTGTCTTTACTTCCTTATCGTTTTGATTTAAAGGAAAGAAAACGAAAAAAAATTACCTGTTTTCCGCGTAAAGATTATTTTTGGTTACTAAAGTGACACCTGGAAATCGGGGTGTTACATTGTGGTATCAGAGCTTAATCGAGTCTTTTGGGAGTCTTTGGGGAATAGGTCTTCTGTGCTAGGTTGTGTGACTCTGCAAAGAGTGAAAATTGATTGTCTGCAGAGCGATTTTCGCTCTAATTGTTTGCGTTACTACTTAATCGGATTGAGTGGTTTGTCTAGTGCTACCGTATGGCTAGTACTAATCGGACGTTTGATGAGATATAGGATGGTGGACCTTAACCGGATGGCGGGGGCAATAGCTACACTGATCGAGGCAATGATGAACCAGGCTGCGGAAGACGCTTATATGCGCGCTGAAGAGGCTGCACGTGAGCATCACCAACGATTGATGGCGACGGCGATGTATCAACAAAGAGGAATGAACCGAACAGGAGCTGGGGGACCAATAAGGTCAGGATCTCAAGGCTACAACAGAAGGGAGAGCTACCATCAGTGGGGACCGTATTAGCGTTTCAAGGGAAGAGATCTTATCTCAAGAGTCTACAAACCAACGACTACTGATACTGGAGGGGAGCCAGTTGGTGACATAGGTGTGACGTGTACTCGTTGTGGAAAGTTTGGGCATTTTGCTAACAAGTGCTCAGTGACTGGACGGAGATGCTTCAAGTGTAACCGAGAGGGGCATCTAGCTGTGAACTGCAAGACACCCCAGGAGGAAACGTCTGATAGTAAGATGAAAGGGAATGATGCTACCGAAGGGACAGGAAACAAGACTTTGGGAAGAGCAGTGACGTGTTACAGGTGCAGGGAAGTAGGGCACTATGCTAGTAAGTGCAAGATCAAGGGAAAACTATGCTTTAATTGCAACCAACCGGGACATTTCTCCAGAGATTGTAAGGCACTCAAGGGCGAATCATCAGGGAATGTTGGGAAAGGAAAACAATTTGCTACAGAGGAAAGGATTCATACCAAGGAGGGGGCAAGAGCTGAGGAGTTGAACGAGGAAGAACGTGGGAACGATGGTAATATTTTAACTGTTCTTTTATTCTAGAATAACTTACTCTTTTATATTCAAGCGAGTGTGACGCGCCTAACTTGTATTTACTACTTAGACTATGATCCTATGATTATTATCCCTAGTAGGACCTTATTCGAAGTTGCTCGTGATTTAACTATAGAGGTTACACGAGATCTAGAATAGCACGCGGAGCTAGGGAGTTGTTTTACCGAGGCGTCGATAAGGAAGCTAGGATCTCAGGGGAATTCCTTATGGGTACGATACGTAGGATTTTAGGGCGTTTAGTTTTGAAGCGGATTCGATGGAGGATCTTTCGGCAAAAGGATTCATTCGACCAAGTGTATCACCGTGGGGAGCGCCAGTGTTGTTAGTCAAGAAGAAGGACGGAAGGTCGAGATCGTGGGTGGATTATCGACAATTGAACAAGGCGACGATCAAGAACAGATACCCGTTGCCGAGGATAGATGATTTGATGGACCAACTACGAGGGGCTACCGTATTTTCCAAGATAGACTTGAGGTCAGGCTATCGTCGGATCAGAGTGAAGATTGAGGATATACCGAAGACTGCTTTCAGGACACGTTAAGGACACTACGAGTACCTAGTGATGTCGTTTGGAGTGACGAATGTACCTGCTGTTCTCATGGATTACATGAACCGCATCTTTCAGGAGTTCTTAGATCGGCGTGTGGTGGTGTTTATTGAGGACATATTGATCTATTCGAAGGACGCGAATAAACATGAAGGACATTTGCGCCAAGTTTTACAATTGTTGAGAGAGAAAAAGCTGTATGCGAACCCTTCCAAGTGTGAATTCTGGCTGGAGGAAGTCAATTTCTTAGGCCATGCTATCTCAAAGGAGGGCATAGCTGTGGATCCGGCGAAAGTGGAGACTGTTTTGGCTTGGGAGCAACCGAAGATGGTGACAGAGATAAGAAGTTTTGTGGATTTAGCTGGATATTATAGACGCTTCATTGAGGGATTTGCCAAGATTGTTGGACCTTTGGCTCAACTAACGAGGAAAGATTAACCTTTTACATGGACTGAGGGTGTGTGGTTCCGTAGCAGAACCGTTAGGAACTTGATATCAGGATATTTGTGGTTACTGGATGTTAGGAACTCATTGTCTGTTCCAGTGGGTTTTTCTAAATTTCCACCTTCGATGTATTGGGCCTGATCAACCTAATATTGAGGGGGTGATATTCGGAATCACAGCTGGTTATGGACTTTGATAGAAGGACGGGTAAGATGAATTTGAATTGATTGAGGATTAGTCGGATTTGGGAGGAAAGTTCGTGTTAAGCATTTGATTGTAAAAGATTAAGATTTGAATCTGTGGAAGTCGATGAGTGTCGTATAGACATTGATTGGTTAGTTCGTGTGATTACTCCAAGTAGAGGTAGACCAAGTCAAGAGATTTAGTGCTGGAAAAGTATTAAGTAGTTTCTCAGAAGTTATGAAGTCATAGGTTATGTGATTGCTGAGGGGAGTTGTTAGAGACTAAATAAGTTGGATTTAATCATGTTTTAGATGATACCTTGATGGTAGCGAGATTGAGAAGAATTAGCTCTGAACTAGATTGTTATAGTCGAGTTCGAGTAATAAGTTTTGCTAAGCGTTTGATTAATATGTGGAGACATTATAGTCTTAAGAGATGAATTTTCGCTTGAAAAGTGTTGAATTAATGATTAAGTTGGAGAAAGAAAGTTTTAGCATAAGTTGAATACTTGAGGTTGTTGATATGGATTCCAAAGAAATATGCTGAGATTACTAAGTGAGATATACTAAGTTGGATTGAAATCTTAGGGTTAAGATTGAATCTTGAGAGCCGAGAATCGCGTACGAGTAGGAGATCTTATGGTTGTAGGTGTGACAATAGGAGTTGAATCTTAGAAGATTGAAGACCTGAAGGTGAGTTTCGGGTTAAGACCATTGATGTATAATATAAGAGTGATCTTGAAGTAAAGGAATTCTGGGTTGTGTAGAGTGTTAAGGTTGGTTATAAGTTGGTGATCGATTGATGTTGATTATGAGGTTGCGGACATAATGACCATGTGATAAGATTTGAATGATGTTGGCATAATAAGTTGTGAATGTGAAAGCATGACGACACTGGTCAGGTCGTTTGGGTAAGTGAAGGAGTTATAGTTTTTAAGAAACGGATATCCATTTAAGAAGTATTGAAGGATTAAAGGTCATTAGAGGACCAAACTTGGTGAAGGTTTAGGTTTTAAATCTATGAATGTCGTCTGTCTAAGGTGTGTAGGACTCGAAGTTTGTCAGAATTTGATTGAGAGATTAAGAAGTTGATTGGCGGGATGGTGATTAAGTGACAAAAAGGAAGGTGTTAGTATTAAGATGAATACCTGAGGTTGTTATATTTTGACGAGTCGTAGAGTTTAAGAGTCAATGGGACTTTGTTATGGATTTTGATGATGAATATTACGGGTAACAAGTGAATTTTACTAAAGTTGAATGAGAATCCTAGGGCTAAGGTTGACCTAGTGAGCTGAGATTCATGTACACATACGAGATTTAGTGGTGTTAGCGGTTACGATAACAGTTAAATCTCAGAATGTTGAAGGATCGGATGATAAAATGGCTAGTTAAGTCCCTTGAGGTATAGTTATGATTTAATCTTCTAGAGGATAAGTCTCGATTTGTGCGAAGTGTTAGGGATTTCAGTAAGTGTAAATAGGTTTGAGTGAGGGAAGTTCTAAGGAAGAAGACGATAATACTGGATTGTTAGATATTAAGAAGAGGATTATCTTATAAGTTGTTGATAAATTGATGTTGAAGGGGATAAGATTAGTGAAGGACAAGAAATAAGGACATAAGTCGAGCTTTAATTCGAATAGTGACTAAGTAGAAGTGTGATTTCTTGGTGTGTGTAAAAATAGTTACGAAGTTAGAGGTGTTTTAATGGACTAGCGGTTTCCAAGGGGGAGGATTCGTCTAGAAGTTATCGAACGAACAAGTGGAGTTTTGGACTGTAGATGAAGATCACGAGGACAAGCTGAGTATTTACTTTGAGATGACAGAGAGGCACCGAGTTTAAGAAGAATTTCGGACGACCGAAAGTAAAGAAGTAAGTGGTTAAGATTGTGCGACTGCACGGAGTGCTAACCGGTATCATCTCAAGCGGGGATCCGACGCAAGTGATCGAGCCAGACGACATGAAGTTGAATGATGGTTTGTCTTTTGGAGACGCTGACAATTAGCAGTGGGGATAAAAGAGTGAAACAGTTAAGGGGAAAACAGATTGCTTAAGGAAAGGTTATGAGGAACAATGACATGGGCAATACTACATGGGAATTGGAAGATAAGTTCAAGGAACGGTATCCCGGACTTTTTGCAGAACTCTGAGTTTCGAGGACGAAACTTTCTTTTTGGAGGGGAGTATTGTAAGACCTGGATTTTCAGAACAAGTTAATTTCCGACTCACGCGTAGAATCAGTGTGAGCGTGACAGGAGTTTGGTATTAGAGAAAGATTAATGAAGAAGAAAGTTCAGGAATTACTTGAGGAATGTTGCGTAGTTGCTTTCGGAGTTAGTACGAGTCGTCTGCACACCTGCCTTATGGCGAGCGTGTCCAGAATAGGCTATTTCGCTCTTAAAGCAACGTTTTGAGTGAGATTTCGAACTCTCGGAAAATTTAAAGATTCTCTTTATTTTTCCATCGACCAGCGTTTCATTTCGGAACTCTGGACTGTACGCACGATAGGTTTCACTTTTCGGATGTCCGCCGACGCTAATTTCTTTGCTTTGAAACCCTATTTTCGAGCAATGGATGAAGACTTTTTCTATTCAGAACTTCTAACGAAGATTCCGTCCGCGTTGCCAGATTTGTTTCGACGTTTCCAATCTTTCTTCAGTAGGAAGTTTTGTCGTTTGAGCATCACAGCAAAAAGTAGTTTTTCGGGACAGACTAACTTACACCGCTTTTGGCGTTTTGGATATCGTTTTCCCAAATCATAGATATTTGTTTTGAGTTCTGGAATTATGACGCCAGAATCTCTCTTAGAATTCCTTGGTGAACGTGCTGCAAAAATCGGAATCGCGAAATTTCCATTTTCCCGCGATTTCGCCCGCCTATAAATAGGCGAAAAAGCAAAATATCTTCCATTTTCCTCCATTAGTGGCCCAAATTCGTGGAGAGCAAGGGGGGAGGAGATTTTCGCGAAAACTTGACCAATCTTCGCGTAGTTCGTCCCTACTTCTAGGTATCGAGGTAACTAACACGATTCCTACCTCTGATTGTTGTTTCTGTTGCGTTTTTGAAGTCGTTTCTGTGCTCACAGTTTTGAGCTTTTTCTAAAATTGTCCGTTTTCTTCGATTTCTTGCTTGGGTTATGTTCTCTAGGTTCCCATGAGCCTAAAACCTCTGTCAGTAATCGCCGATTGTGATCCAGTTGTCCAGGATCTGAAAAACTGTTTCAAAACCCTTTTTGCTCACATTTCGAAACTTTATTGTCGAAAAGACTTAATCTGACTTCGTGCCTTTAGGATTTGTTGTCACGGATGTCATGAGGATCGTTGCTGTCAAATTTGTTTTCAGAACTGATAACTTTGAAGTTTTGAGCCTTTATTTTGGACCAAAATGCCCCTGGATAGTCATATTTCGACCCGATTGTCCGAAAATTGTTCCGACAGTTTCTTTGCCTTAGTTTTATCCTAAAACTACCTTGTGAATTGATTTGATCAAAGAAAAAGAGCCGAAGCCCTTTTTCCTTTGAGGCTGTGGACTATTTCCTTTAGGGGGGAGTTTTTCGGTTTCGAAAACTTGTCTTTTCGTACCTGATTGTCCTATTCTGAAGCTTAAGCTTTAATGCTTTGTCTATCGTTTATGTATTGTTTTGCGATCGAACTAATCGATTTTGTTTGGATTCTGCTTTGTTTTTCTCCGAGGTTCAGTTGAGGGAACTTTGGAAGACTCAGAGCAATTGTTTGAGGAGAACTTTGTTTGCGAAGCTGGAACAGCTCGAGGTTAGGGCAACTTACTATATATTAGCTATGAATGCATGATAGGCGTCGATCAATTCGACTTATGCTTTACTTTGATGTTGATTATGTTGATGAACTGATGTTGTGATGTTGTGCTTTGTTGGATTGTGCGTTTTGACGCGACTTCGGAGTGGAGATTCATTGATCTGGTGATCTTTGATGTTTCGGGTTGGATGAGCAACCCTAGGCAAGTTCAAACGAGGGGTTTGGGACTTAGCCATTTGTTGGGATTCGTTGGTTTACTTAGACTTTCCCCGGGAAACTTCTTTTGGGTGGTTGGTTTTCGGAAAACCTAGAATGAATAGAATTTTGTAAACTAAAGACTTGGGAAACCTAGATTTTGAGAAATAAACTCATAACCTGACTAATCTGAATTGAAATCATTTTTATTAATGTTTAAGTATAGGAAAACTGAAGGGGAAAATATTTACGAAAGACGGGGAAAAGTCGACCTTTGTTGTGAGTTATTGGAATTGGGGAAAGCCACTAAGGTGAGCTATGGTGATGATTGAAAGTCACCGAGTACTTTACGTACTCTTGTTGATGGGGTTGTGTTGTATTGACCGACATTAATCCCTTGGGTTCTCTTGTTGTTGGAGCGGTGTTGTATTGACCGACACTTAGCGCTCTTGTTGTTTGGGCTGTGTTGTATTGATCGACACTAGACCCTTGTGTATTCTTGTTGGTGGAGCTGTGTTGTATTGACCGACACTTACTCCGAGTTGTGTTGTATTGACCGACACTAACTCATGGGTTTGTTGAGATTGGGTTGTGAGCTAAACACTTTCGTGGTAAGGGCGATTCGTTGTTTGGCTAACCACGTTGCATTCAATCGGGTGAATAACGGGAATGGTTCACCTGTGCATATCATGGTGAATAACGGGAATGGTTCACCTTGCATAAATGATGAATAACGGGAATGGTTCACCAAGGATGAATAACGGGAATGGTTCATCCAGGATGGATTTCATCCAGGATGGATAACGGGAATGGTCCATCCATAGTGAAGAACGGGAATGCTTCACTTGTGGCGAACGGGAACGCGTCACAAATCCGGATTCATATTGTGCATTTCACGCATACATTCATGCTGACTGAGACTGTGTGCTGTTTGTTTATTGAAGCAATGTTAGAGCCATAACATGCTAGGATTACTTATATGCTTATATAACAACTTATATATATACCCTGTCACATGTTGAGTGTATATGTACTTATAGCTGTGAGTTGACCCTAGCGCCTTGGCTTTGTTTGTATGTTTGTGTTTGGGCGGTCGGCCTGCTGCCAGATGTCGATGGCCGACTGGTTCTCGGTGGTCTCTCCCTCGGGGGGGGATCAGATATGAGCTGCAGGATCGGGATGCCCCACCGCTTGGGTGATCGATGTTGCTGGTCACCGGGCGACGTATCGGGGAAGGGTCATGGAGGACCGGACTGACGAGCGTGGACGTCTGACGAAAGGAGTTCTATGGCGCATGGAGTTGAGCTTCAACTTGCCGACTTCAGATCGTTGTGGGTTTGGCACTGGGAGGTTAGGTTTGGGCAGGCGTCATGTTTTGTGTAGAGCTCTGATTCGTTTTGCTTTTGGGATCGGGTAGGTTTCCGACGCATGACTTTTCGTGTGGTTCTCTTACTGAGGGATCACAGTGAGTCAGTTGGACCATAGGGGTCTTTGCTTAGGCCATATTGAGGCCGACTTTCTCCTAGTGGTTTGTAATTATAATTTTCTCACTTACACTTCTGGGTCTGTATATATTTGCCTACGGGCACACTGCTTTGGAGTCACTGCGAGTGCGCGTGACATGGAGTGCAGCTGAGGCTGTACATGTACATATGTTGTATATCGGTTAGTTTAGTAGTTGGGTTTTGTCTTTACTTCCTTATCGTTTTGATTTAAAGGAAAGAAAACGAAAAAAAATTACCTGTTTTCCGCGTAAAGATTATTTTTGGTTACTAAAGTGACACCTGGAAATCGGGGTGTTACATTGTGGTATCAGAGCTTAGTCGAGTCTTTTGGGAGTCTTTGGGGAATAGGTCTTCTGTGCTAGGTTGTGTGACTCTGCAAAGAGTGAAAATTGATTGTCTGCAGAGTGATTTTCGCTCTAATTGTTTGCGTTACTACTTAATCGGATTGAGTGGTTTGTCTAGTGCTACCGTATGGCTAGTACTAATCGGACGTTTGATGAGATATAGGATGGTGGACCTTAACCGGATGGCGGGGGCAATAGCTACACTGATCGAGGCAATGATGAACCAGGCTGCGGAAGACGCTTATATGCGCGCTGAAGAGGCTGCACGTGAGCATCACCAACGATTGATGGCGACGGCGATGTATCAACAAAGAGGAATGAACCGAACAGGAGCTGGGGGACCAATAAGGTCAGGATCTCAAGGCTACAACAGAAGGGAGAGCTACCATCAGTGGGGACCGTATTAGCGTTTCAAGGGAAGAGATCTTATCTCAAGAGTCTACAAACCAACGACTACTGATACTGGAGGGGAGCCAGTTGGTGACATAGGTGTGACGTGTACTCGTTGTGGAAAGTTTGGGCATTTTGCTAACAAGTGCTCAGTGACTGGACGGAGATGCTTCAAGTGTAACCGAGAGGGGCATCTAGCTGTGAACTGCAAGACACCCCAGGAGGAAACGTCTGATAGTAAGATGAAAGGGAATGATGCTACCGAAGGGACAGGAAACAAGACTTTGGGAAGAGCAGTGACGTGTTACAGGTGCAGGGAAGTAGGGCACTATGCTAGTAAGTGCAAGATCAAGGGAAAACTATGCTTTAATTGCAACCAACCGGGACATTTCTCCAGAGATTGTAAGGCACTCAAGGGCGAATCATCAGGGAATGTTGGGAAAGGAAAACAATTTGCTACAGAGGAAAGGATTCATACCAAGGAGGGGGCAAGAGCTGAGGAGTTGAACGAGGAAGAACGTGGGAACGATGGTAATATTTTAACTGTTCTTTTATTCTAGAATAACTTACTCTTTTATATTCAAGCGAGTGTGACGCGCCTAACTTGTATTTACTACTTAGACTATGATCCTATGATTATTATCCCTAGTAGGACCTTATTCGAAGTTGCTCGTGATTTAACTATAGAGGTTACACGAGATCTAGAATAGCACGCGGAGCTAGGGAGTTGTTTTACCGAGGCGTCGATAAGGAAGCTAGGATCTCAGGGGAATTCCTTATGGGTACGATACGTAGGATTTTAGGGCGTTTAGTTTTGAAGCGGATTCGATGGAGGATCTTTCGGCAAAAGGATTCATTCGACCAAGTGTATCACCGTGGGGAGCGCCAGTGTTGTTAGTCAAGAAGAAGGACGGAAGGTCGAGATCGTGGGTGGATTATCGACAATTGAACAAGGCGACGATCAAGAACAGATACCCGTTGCCGAGGATAGATGATTTGATGGACCAACTACGAGGGGCTACCGTATTTTCCAAGATAGACTTGAGGTCAGGCTATCGTTGGATCAGAGTGAAGATTGAGGATATACCGAAGACTGCTTTCAGGACACGTTAAGGACACTACGAGTACCTAGTGATGTCGTTTGGAGTGACGAATGTACCTGCTGTTCTCATGGATTACATGAACCGCATCTTTCAGGAGTTCTTAGATCGGCGTGTGGTGGTGTTTATTGAGGACATATTGATCTATTCGAAGGACGCGAATAAACATGAAGGACATTTGCGCCAAGTTTTACAATTGTTGAGAGAGAAAAAGCTGTATGCGAACCCTTCCAAGTGTGAATTCTGGCTGGAGGAAGTCAATTTCTTAGGCCATGCTATCTCGAAGGAGGGCATAGCTGTGGATCCGGCGAAAGTGGAGACTGTTTTGGCTTGGGAGCAACCGAAGATGGTGACAGAGATAAGAAGTTTTGTGGATTTAGCTGGATATTATAGACGCTTCATTGAGGGATTTGCCAAGATTGTTGGACCTTTGGCTCAACTAACGAGGAAAGATTAACCTTTTACATGGACTGAGGGTGTGTGGTTCCGTAGCAGAACCGTTAGGAACTTGATATCAGGATATTTGTGGTTACTGGATGTTAGGAACTCATTGTCTGTTCCAGTGGGTTTTTCTAAATTTCCACCTTCGATGTATTGGGCCTGATCAACCTAATATTGAGGGGGTGATATTCGGAATCACAGCTGGTTATGGACTTTGATAGAAGGACGGGTAAGATGAATTTGAATTGATTGAGGATTAGTCGGATTTGGGAGGAAAGTTCGTGTTAAGCATTTGATTGTAAAAGATTAAGATTTGAATCTGTGGAAGTCGATGAGTGTCGTATAGACATTGATTGGTTAGTTCGTGTGATTACTCCAAGTAGAGGTAGACCAAGTCAAGAGATTTAGTGCTGGAAAAGTATTAAGTAGTTTCTCAGAAGTTATGAAGTCATAGGTTATGTGATTGCTGAGGGGAGTTGTTAGAGACTAAATAAGTTGGATTTAATCATGTTTTAGATGATACCTTGATGGTAGCGAGATTGAGAAGAATTAGCTCTGAACTAGATTGTTATAGTCGAGTTCGAGTAATAAGTTTTGCTAAGCGTTTGATTAATATGTGGAGACATTATAGTCTTAAGAGATGAATTTTCGCTTGAAAAGTGTTGAATTAATGATTAAGTTGGAGAAAGAAAGTTTTAGCATAAGTTGAATACTTGAGGTTGTTGATATGGATTCCAAAGAAATATGCTGAGATTACTAAGTGAGATATACTAAGTTGGATTGAAATCTTAGGGTTAAGATTGAATCTTGAGAGCCGAGAATCGCGTACGAGTAGGAGATCTTATGGTTGTAGGTGTGACAATAGGAGTTGAATCTTAGAAGATTGAAGACCTGAAGGTGAGTTTCGGGTTAAGACCATTGATGTATAATATAAGAGTGATCTTGAAGTAAAGGAATTCTGGGTTGTGTAGAGTGTTAAGGTTGGTTATAAGTTGGTGATCGATTGATGTTGATTATGAGGTTGCGGACATAATGACCATGTGATAAGATTTGAATGATGTTGGCATAATAAGTTGTGAATGTGAAAGCATGACGACACTGGTCAGGTCGTTTGGGTAAGTGAAGGAGTTATAGTTTTTAAGAAACGGATATCCATTTAAGAAGTATTGAAGGATTAAAGGTCATTAGAGGACCAAACTTGGTGAAGGTTTAGGTTTTAAATCTATGAATGTCGTCTGTCTAAGGTGTGTAGGACTCGAAGTTTGTCAGAATTTGATTGAGAGATTAAGAAGTTGATTGGCGGGATGGTGATTAAGTGACAAAAAGGAAGGTGTTAGTATTAAGATGAATACCTGAGGTTGTTATATTTTGACGAGTCGTAGAGTTTAAGAGTCAATGGGACTTTGTTATGGATTTTGATGATGAATATTACGGGTAACAAGTGAATTTTACTAAAGTTGAATGAGAATCCTAGGGCTAAGGTTGACCTAGTGAGCTGAGATTCATGTACACATACGAGATTTAGTGGTGTTAGCGGTTACGATAACAGTTAAATCTCAGAATGTTGAAGGATCGGATGATAAAATGGCTAGTTAAGTCCCTTGAGGTATAGTTATGATTTAATCTTCTAGAGGATAAGTCTCGATTTGTGCGAAGTGTTAGGGATTTCAGTAAGTGTAAATAGGTTTGAGTGAGGGAAGTTCTAAGGAAGAAGACGATAATACTGGATTGTTAGATATTAAGAAGAGGATTATCTTATAAGTTGTTGATAAATTGATGTTGAAGGGGATAAGATTAGTGAAGGACAAGAAATAAGGACATAAGTCGAGCTTTAATTCGAATAGTGACTAAGTAGAAGTGTGATTTCTTGGTGTGTGTAAAAATAGTTACGAAGTTAGAGGTGTTTTAATGGACTAGCGGTTTCCAAGGGGGAGGATTCGTCTAGAAGTTATCGAACGAACAAGTGGAGTTTTGGACTGTAGATGAAGATCACGAGGACAAGCTGAGTATTTACTTTGAGATGACAGAGAGGCACCGAGTTTAAGAAGAATTTCGGACGACCGAAAGTAAAGAAGTAAGTGGTTAAGATTGTGCGACTGCACGGAGTGCTAACCGGTATCATCTCAAGCGGGGATCCGACGCAAGTGATCGAGCCAGACGACATGAAGTTGAATGATGGTTTGTCTTTTGGAGACGCTGACAATTAGCAGTGGGGATAAAAGAGTGAAACAGTTAAGGGGAAAACAGATTGCTTAAGGAAAGGTTATGAGGAACAATGACATGGGCAATACTACATGGGAATTGGAAGATAAGTTCAAGGAACGGTATCCCGGACTTTTTGCAGAACTCTGAGTTTCGAGGACGAAACTTTCTTTTTGGAGGGGAGTATTGTAAGACCTGGATTTTCAGAACAAGTTAATTTCCGACTCACGCGTAGAATCAGTGTGAGCGTGACAGGAGTTTGGTATTAGAGAAAGATTAATGAAGAAGAAAGTTCAGGAATTACTTGAGGAATGTTGCGTAGTTGCTTTCGGAGTTAGTACGAGTCGTCTGCACACCTGCCTTATGGCGAGCGTGTCCAGAATAGGCTATTTCGCTCTTAAAGCAACGTTTTGAGTGAGATTTCGAACTCTCGGAAAATTTAAAGATTCTCTTTATTTTTCCATCGACCAGCGTTTCATTTCGGAACTCTGGACTGTACGCACGATAGGTTTCACTTTTCGGATGTCCGCCGACGCTAATTTCTTTGCTTCGAAACCCTATTTTCGAGCAATGGATGAAGACTTTTTCTATTCAGAACTTCTAACGAAGATTCCGTCCGCGTTGCCAGATTTGTTTCGACGTTTCCAATCTTTCTTCAGTAGGAAGTTTTGTCGTTTGAGCATCACAGCAAAAAGTAGTTTTTCGGGACAGACTAACTTACACCGCTTTTGGCGTTTTGGATATCGTTTTTCCCAAATCATAGATATTTGTTTTGAGTTCTGGAATTATGACGCCAGAATCTCTCTTAGAATTCCTTGGTGAACGTGCTGCAAAAATCGGAATCGCGAAATTTCCATTTTCCCGCGATTTCGCCCGCCTATAAATAGGCGAAAAAGCAAAATATCTTCCATTTTCCTCCATTAGTGGCCCAAATTCGTGGAGAGCAAGGGGGGAGGAGATTTTCGCGAAAACTTGACCAATCTTCGCGTAGTTCGTCCCTACTTCTAGGTATCGAGGTAACTAACACGATTCCTACCTCTGATTGTTGTTTCTGTTGCGTTTTTGAAGTCGTTTCTGTGCTCACAGTTTTGAGCTTTTTCTAAAATTGTCCGTTTTCTTCGATTTCTTGCTTGGGTTATGTTCTCTAGGTTCCCATGAGCCTAAAACCTCTGTCAGTAATCGCCGATTGTGATCCAGTTGTCCAGGATCTGAAAAACTGTTTCAAAACCCTTTTTGCTCACATTTCGAAACTTTATTGTCGAAAAGACTTAATCTGACTTCGTGCCTTTAGGATTTGTTGTCACGGATGTCATGAGGATCGTTGCTGTCAAATTTGTTTTCAGAACTGATAACTTTGAAGTTTTGAGCCTTTATTTTGGACCAAAATGCCCCTGGATAGTCATATTTCGACCCGATTGTCCGAAAATTGTTCCGACAGTTTCTTTGCCTTAGTTTTATCCTAAAACTACCTTGTGAATTGATTTGATCAAAGAAAAAGAGCCGAAGCCCTTTTTCCTTTGAGGCTGTGGACTATTTCCTTTAGGGGGGAGTTTTTCGGTTTCGAAAACTTGTCTTTTCGTACCTGATTGTCCTATTCTGAAGCTTTAATGCTTTGTCTATCGTTTATGTATTGTTTTGCGATCGAACTAATCGATTTTGTTTGGATTCTGCTTTGTTTTTCTCCGAGGTTCAGTTGAGGGAACTTTGGAAGACTCAGAGCAATTGTTTGAGGAGAACTTTGTTTGCGAAGCTGGAACAGCTCGAGGTTAGGGCAACTTACTATATATTAGCTATGAATGCATGATAGGCGTCGATCAATTCGACTTATGCTTTACTTTGATGTTGATTATGTTGATGAACTGATGTTGTGATGTTGTGCTTTGTTGGATTGTGCGTTTTGACGCGACTTCGGAGTGGAGATTCATTGATCTGATGATCTTTGATGTTTCGGGTTGGATGAGCAACCCTAGGCAAGTTCAAACGAGGGGTTTGGGACTTAGCCATTTGTTGGGATTCGTTGGTTTACTTAGACTTTCCCCGGGAAACTTCTTTTGGGTGGTTGGTTTTCGGAAAACCTAGAATGAATAGAATTTTGTAAACTAAAGACTTGGGAAACCTAGATTTTGAGAAATAAACTCATAACCTGACTAATCTGAATTGAAATCATTTTTATTAATGTTTAAGTATAGGAAAACTGAAGGGGAAAATATTTACGAAAGACGGGGAAAAGTCGACCTTTGTTGTGAGTTATTGGAATTGGGGAAAGCCACTAAGGTGAGCTATGGTGATGATTGAAAGTCACCGAGTACTTTACGTACTCTTGTTGATGGGGTTGTGTTGTATTGACCGACATTAATCCCTTGGGTTCTCTTGTTGTTGGAGCAGTGTTGTATTGACCGACACTTAGCGCTCTTGTTGTTTGGGCTGTGTTGTATTGACCGACACTAGACCCTTGTGTATTCTTGTTGGTGGAGCTGTGTTGTATTGACCGACACTTACTCCGAGTTGTGTTGTATTGACCGACACTAACTCATGGGTTTGTTGAGATTGGGTTGTGAGCTAAACACTTTCGTGGTAAGGGCGATTCGTTGTTTGGCTAACCACGTTGCATTCAATCGGGTGAATAACGGGAATGGTTCACCTGTGCATATCATGGTGAATAACGGGAATGGTTCACCTTGCATAAATGATGAATAACGGGAATGGTTCATCATATGGTGAATAACGGGAATGGTTCATCATATGGTGAATAACGGGAATGGTTAACCAAGGATGAATAACGGGAATGGTTCATCCAGGATGGATTTCATCCAGGATGGATAACGGGAATGGTCCATCCATAGTGAAGAACGGGAATGCTTCACTTGTGGCGAACGGGAACGCGTCACAAATCCGGATTCATATTGTGCATTTCACGCATACATTCATGCTGACTGAGACTGTGTGCTGTTTGTTTATTGAAGCAATGTTAGAGCCATAACATGCTAGGATTACTTATATGCTTATATAACAACTTATATATATATACCATGTCACATGTTGAGTGTATATGTACTTATTGCTGTGAGTTGACCCTAGCGCCTTGGCTTTGTTTGTATGTTTGTGTTTGGGCGGTCGGCCTGCTGCCAGATGTCGATGGCTGACTGGTTCTCGGTGGTCTCTCCCTCGGGGGGGGATCAGATATGAGCTGCAGGATCGGGATGCCCCACCGCTTGGGTGATCGATGTTGCTGGTCACCGGGCGACGTATCGGGGAAGGGTCATGGAGGACCGGACTGACGAGCGTGGACGTCTGACGAAAGGAGTTCTACGGCGCATGGAGTTGAGCTTCAACTTGCCGACTTCAGATCGTTGTGGGTTTGGCACTGGGAGGTTAGGTTTGGGCAGGCGTCATGTTTTGTGTAGAGCTCTGATTCGTTTTGCTTTTGGGATCGGGTAGGTTTCCGACACATGACTTTTCGTGTGGTTCTCTTACTGAGGGATCACAGTGAGTCAGTTGGACCATAGGGGTCTTTGCTTAGGCCATATTGAGGCCGACTTTCTCCTAGTGGTTTGTAATTATAATTTTCTCACTTACACTTCTGGGTCTGTATATATTTGCCTACGGGCACACTGCTTTGGAGTCACTGCGAGTGCGCGTGACATGGAGTGCAGCTGAGGCTGTACATGTACATATGTTGTATATCGGTTAGTTTAGTAGTTGGGTTTTGTCTTTACTTCCTTATCGTTTTGATTTAAAGGAAAGAAAACGAAAAAAAATTACCTGTTTTCCGCGTAAAGATTATTTTTGGTTACTAAAGTGACACCTGGAAATCGGGGTGTTACAATATGAGTTCGTAGAGCTCAACTAAAACTAACTACAAATGGAGAATTGTAATGAAAATAAGTACAGTAGAACCAAAGGAGAATGAGGCCAACATATAGCTTTTGAGTGGAGAAATTCCTCTCTAACGACAAAAGGAGTCTTGTTGTACCACAATAAGTTTAAACTCATGATATTCCTCCACCGAATGTGATACTAGTTAGTAGAGCTCAACTAAATGTGTGTGTTAAGGGTTTAGGGTTTTGGGTTTAGGGTAGGACAAAAGGATGAAGAGGCAAACATACAGCTTTTGAGAGGACATAAATTTTAAATCGATGTTATTAATCCATTGTATGTCATATGAGTTCGTAGAGCTCAACTAAAACTAACTAGAAATGGAGAATTGTAATGAAAATAAGTGCAGTAGAACCAAAGGAGAATGAGGCCAACATATAGCTTTTGAGTGGAGAAATTCCTCTCTAACGACAAAAGGAGTCTTGTTGTACCACAATAAGTTTAAACTCATGATATTCCTCCACCGAATGTCATACTAGTTTGTAGAGCTCAATCAAATGTGTGTGTTTAGGGTTCAGGGTTTAGGGTTTTGGGTTTAGGGTAGGACAAAAGGATGAAGACGCAAACATACAGCTTTGAGAGGACATAAATTTTAAATCGATGTTATTAATCCATTGTATGTCATATGAGTTCGTAGAGCTCAACTAAAACTAACTACAAATGGAGAATTGTAACGAAATAAGCACAGTAGAACCAAAGGAGAATGAGGCCAACATATAGCTTTTGAGTGGAGAAATTACTCTCTAACGACAAAAAGAGTCTTGTTGTACCACAATAAGTTTAAACTAATGATATTCCTCCACCAAATGTGATACAAGTTCGTAGAGCTCAACTAAATGTGGGTGTTTAGGGTTTAGGGTTTAGGGTTTAGGGTAAGACAAAAGGATAAAGAGGCCAACATACAGCTTGTGAGATGACATAAATTATAAATCGATGTTATTAATCCATTGTATGTCATATGAGTTCGTAGAGCTCAACTAAAACTAACTACAAATGGAGAATTGTAACGAAATAAGTACAGTAGAACCGAAGGAGAATGAGGCCAACATATAGCTTTTGAGTGGAGAAATTACTCTCTAACGACAAAAAGAGTCTTGTTGTACCACAATAAGTTTAAACTAATGATATTCCTCCACCAAATGTGATACAAGTTCGTAGAGCTCAACTAAATGTGGGTGTTTAGGGTTTAGGGTTTAGGGTTTAGGGTTTAGGGTAGGACAAAAGGATAAAGAGGCCAACATACAGCTTTTGAGATGACATAAATTATAAATCGATGTTATTAATCCATTGTATGTCATATGAGTTCGTAGAGCTCAACTAAAACTAACTACAAATGGAGAATTGTAACGAAATAAGTACAGTAGAACCGAAGGAGAATGAGGCAAACATATAGCTTTTGAGTGGAGAAATTCCTCTCTAACGACAAAAGGAGTCTTGTTGTACCACAATAAGTTTAAACTCATGATATTCATCCACCGAATGTGATACTAGTTTGTAGAGCTCAACTAAATGTGCGTGTTTAGGGTTTAGGGTTTTGGGTTTAGGGTAGGACAAAAGGATTAAGAGGCAAACATACAGCTTTTGAGAGGACATAAATTTTAAATCGATGTTATTAATCCATTGTATGTCATATGAGTTCGTAGAGCTCAACTAAAACTAACTACAAATGGAGAATTGTAATGAAAATAAGTACAGTAGAACAAAAGGAGAATGAGGCCAACATATAGCTTTTGAGTGGAGAAATTCCTCTCTAACGACAAAAGGAGTCTTGTTGTACCACAATAAGTTTAAACTCATGATATTCCTCCACCGAATGTGATACTAGTTTGTAGAGCTCATCTAAATGTGCGTGTTTAGGGTTTAGGGTTTTGTGTTTAGGGTAGGACAAAAGGATGAAGAGGCAAACATACAGCTTTTGAGAGGACATAAATTTTAAATAGATGTTATTAATGCATTGTATGTCATATGAGTTCGTAGAGCTCAACTAAAACTAACTAGAAATGGAGAATTGTAATGAAAATAAGTACAGTAGAACCAAAGGAGAATGAGGCCAACATTTAGCTTTTGAGTGGAGAAACTCCTCTCTAACGACAAAAGGAGTCTTGTTGTACCACAATAAGTTTAAACTCATGATATTCCTCCACCGAATGTGATACTAGTTTGTAGAGCTCAACCAAATGTGTGTGTTTAGGGTTTAGGGTTTAGGGTTTTGGGTTTAGGGTAGGACAAAAGGATGAAGACACAAACATACAGCTTTTGAGAGGACATAAATTTTAAATCGATGTTATTAATCCATTGTATGTCATATGAGTTCGTAGAGCTCAACTAAAACTAACTACAAATGGAGAATTGTAACGAAATAAGTACAGTAGAACCAAAGGAGAATGAGGCCAACATATAGCTTTTGAGTGGAGAAATTACTCTCTAACGACAAAAAGAGTCTTGTTGTACCACAATAAGTTTAAACTAATGATATTCCTTCACAAAATGTGATACAAGTTCGTAGAGCTCTACTAAATGTGCGTGTTTAGGGTTTTGGGTTTTGGGTTTAGGGTAGGACAAAAGGATTAAGAGGCAAACATACAGCTTTTGAGAGGACATAAATTTTAAATAGATGTTATTAATGCATTGTATGTCATATGAGTTCGTAGAGCTCAACTAAAACTAACTAGAAATGGAGAATTGTAATGAAAATAAGTACAGTAGAACCAAAGGAGAATGAGGCCAACATTTAGCTTTTGAGTGGAGAAATTCCTCTCTAACGACAAAAGGAGTCTTGTTGTACCACAATAAGTTTAAACTCATGATATTCCTCCACCGAATGTGATACTAGTTTGTAGAGCTCAACCAAATGTGTGTGTTTAGGGTTTAGGGTTTAGGGTTTTGGGTTTAGGGTAGGACAAAAGGATGAAGACGCAAACATACAGCTTTTGAGAGGACATAAATTTTAAATCGATGTTATTACTCCATTGTATGTCATATGAGTTCGTAGAGCTCAACTAAAACTAACTACAAATGGAGAATTGTAACGAAATAAGTACAGTAGAACCAAAGGAGAATGAGGCCAACATATAGCTTTTGAGTGGAGAAATTACTCTCTAACGACAAAAAGAGTCTTGTTGTACCACAATAAGTTTAAACTAATGATATTCCTCCACAAAATGTGATACAAGTTCGTAGAGCTCAACTAAATGTGGGTGTTTAGGGTTTAGGGTTTAGGGTTTAGGGTAGGACAAAAGGATAAAGAGGCCAACATACAGCTTTTGAGATGACATAAATTATAATTCGATGTTATTAATCCATTGTATGTCATATGAGTTCGTAGAGCTCAACTAAAACTAACTAAAAATGGAGAATTGTAACGAAATAAGTACAGTAGAACCGAAGGAGAATGAGGCCAACATATAGCTTTTGAGTGGAGAAATTCCTCTCTAACGACAAAAGGAGTCTTGTTGTACCACAATAAGTTTAAACTCATGATATTCATCCACCGAATGTGATACTAGTTTGTAGAGCTCAACTAAATGTGCGTGTTTAGGGTTTAGGGTTTTGGGTTTAGGGTAGGACAAAAGGATTAAGAGGCAAACATACAGCTTTTGAGAGGACATAAATTTTAAATCGATGTTATTAATCCATTGTATGTCATATGAGTTCGTAGAGCTCAACTAAAACTAACTACAAATGGAGAATTGTAACGAAATAAGTACAGTAGAACCGAAGGAGAATGAGGCCAACATATAGCTTTTGAGTGGAGAAATTCCTCTCTAACGACAAAAGGAGTCTTGTTGTACCACAATAAGTTTAAACTCATGATATTCATCCACCGAATGTGATACTAGTTTGTAGAGCTCAATTAAATGTGCGTGTTTAGGGTTTAGGGTTTTGTGTTTAGGGTAGGACAAAAGGATTAAGAGGCAAACATACAGCTTTTAAGAGGACATAAATTTTAAATCGATGTTATTAATCCATTGTATGTCATATGAGTTCGTAGAGCTCAACTAAAACTAACTACAAATGGAGAATTGTAATGAAAATAAGTACAGCAGAACCAAAGGAGAATGAGGCCAACATATAGCTTTTGAGTGGAGAAATTCCTCTCTAACGACAAAAGGAGTCTTGTTGTACCACAATAAGTTTAAACTCATGATATTCCTCCACCGAATGTGATACTAGTTTGTAGAGCTCATCTAAATGTGCGTGTTTAGGGTTTAGGGTTTTGGGTTTAGGGTAGGACAAAAGGATTAAGAGGCAAACATACAGCTTTTGAGAGGACATAAATTTTAAATCGATGTTATTAATCCATTGTATGTCATATGAGTTCGTAGAGCTCAACTAAAACTAACTAGAAATGGAGAATTGTAATGAAAATAAGTACAGTAGAACCAAAGGAGAATGAGGCCAACATATAGCTTTTGAGTGGAGAAATTCCTCTCTAACGACAAAAGGAGTCTTGTTGTACCACAATAAGTTTAAACTCATGATATTCCTCCACCGAATGTGATACTAGTTTGTAGAGCTCAACCAAATGTGTGTGTTTAGGGTTTAGGGTTTAGGGTTTTGTGTTTAGGGTAGGACAAAAGGATGAAGACGCAAACATACAGCTTTTGAGAGGACATAAATTTTTAATCGATGTCATTGTATGTCATATGTGTAAGACCAGGATTTTCAGAACAAGTTAATTTCCGACTCACGCGTAGAATCAGTGTGAGCGTGACAGGAGTTTGGTATTAGAGAAAGATTAATGAAGAAGAAAGTTCAGGAATTACTTGAGGAATGTTGCGTAGTTGCTTTCGGAGTTAGTACGAGTCGTCTGCACACCTGCCTTATGGCGAGCGTGTCCAGAATAGGCTATTTCGCTCTTAAAGCAACGTTTTGAGTGAGATTTCGAACTCTCGGAAAATTTAAAGATTCTCTTTATTTTTCCATCGACCAGCGTTTCATTTCGGAACTCTGGACTGTACGCACGATAGGTTTCACTTTTCGGATGTCCGCCGACGCTAATTTCTTTGCTTCGAAACCCTATTTTCGAGCAATGGATGAAGACTTTTTCTATTCGGGACTTCTAACGAATATTCCGTCCGCGTTGCCAGATTTGTTTCGACGTTTCCAATCTTTCTTCAGTAGGAAGTTTTGTCGTTTGAGCATCACAGCAAAAAGTAGTTTTTCGGGACAGACTAACTTACACCGCTTTTGGCGTTTTGGATATCGTTTTTCCCAAATCCTAGATATTTGTTTTGAGTTCTGGAATTATGACGCCAGAATCTCTCTTAGAATTCCTTGGTGAACGTGCTGCAAAAATCGGAATCGCGAAATTTCCATTTTCCCGCGATTTCGCCCGCCTATAAATAGGCGAAAAAGCAAAATATCTTCCATTTTCCTCCATTAGTGGCCCAAATTCGTGGAGAGCAAGGGGGGAGGAGATTTTCGCGAAAACTTGACCAATCTTCGTGTAGTTCGTCCCTACTTCTAGGTATCGAGGTAACTAACACGATTCCTACCTCTGATTGTTGTTTCTGTTGCGTTTTTGAAGTCGTTTCTGTGCTCACAGTTTTGAGCTTTTTCTAAAATTGTCCGTTTTCTTCGATTTCTTGCTTGGGTTATGTTCTCTAGGTTCCCATGAGCCTAAAACCTCTGTCAGTAATCGCCGATTGTGATCCAGTTGTCCAGGATCTGAAAAACTGTTTCAAAACCCTTTTTGCTCACATTTCGAAACTTTATTGTCGAAAAGACTTAATCTGACTTCGTGCCTTTAGGATTTGTTGTCACGGATGTCATGAGGATCGTTGCTGTCAAATTTGTTTTCAGAACTGATAACTTTGAAGTTTTGAGCCTTTATTTTGGACCAAAATGCCCCTGGATAGTCATATTTCGACCCGATTGTCCGAAAATTGTTCCGACAGTTTCTTTGCCTTAGTTTTATCCTAAAACTACCTTGTGAATTGATTTGATCAAAGAAAAAGAGCCGAAGCCCTTTTTCCTTTGAGGCCGTGGACTATTTCCTTTAGGGGGGAGTTTTTCGGTTTCGAAAACTTGTCTTTTCGTACCTGATTGTCCTATTCTGAAGCTTTAATGTTTTGTCTATCGTTTATGTATTGTTTTGCGATCGAACTAATCGATTTTGTTTGGATTCTGCTTTGTTTTTCTCCGAGGTTCAGTTGAGGGAACTTTGGAAGACTCAGAGCAATTGTTTGAGGAGAACTTTGTTTGCGAAGCTGGAACAGCTCGAGGTTAGGGCAACTTACTATATATTAGCTATGAATGCATGATAGGCGTCGATCAATTCGACTTATGCTTTACTTTGATGTTGATTATGTTGATGAACTGATGTTGTGATGTTGTGCTTTGTTGGATTGTGCGTTTTGACGCGACTTCGGAGTGGAGATTCATTGATCTG
Organism: Lotus japonicus; assembly: GCF_012489685.1. Lineage (NCBI taxonomy): Eukaryota > Viridiplantae > Streptophyta > Magnoliopsida > Fabales > Fabaceae > Lotus > Lotus japonicus. The sequence goes on from NC_080044.1 coordinate 37,913,039, forward strand.
GTGATCTTTGATGTTTCGGGTTGGATGAGCAACCCTAGGCAAGTTCAAACGAGGGGTTTGGGACTTAGCCATTTGTTGGGATTCGTTGGTTTACTTAGACTTTCCCCGGGAAACTTCTTTTGGGTGGTTGGTTTTCGGAAAACCTAGAATGAATAGAATTTTGTAAACTAAAGACTTGGGAAACCTAGATTTTGAGAAATAAACTCATAACCTGACTAATCTGAATTGAAATCATTTTTATTAATGTTTAAGTATAGGAAAACTGAAGGGGAAAATATTTACGAAAGACGGGGAAAAGTCGACCTTTGTTGTGAGTTATTGGAATTGGGGAAAGCCACTAAGGTGAGCTATGGTGATGATTGAAAGTCACCGAGTACTTTACGTACTCTTGTTGATGGGGTTGTGTTGTATTGACCGACATTAATCCCTTGGGTTCTCTTGTTGTTGGAGCGGTGTTGTATTGACCGACACTTAGCGCTCTTGTTGTTTGGGCTGTGTTGTATTGATCGACACTAGACCCTTGTGTATTCTTGTTGGTGGAGCTGTGTTGTATTGACCGACACTTACTCCGAGTTGTGTTGTATTGACCGACACTAACTCATGGGTTTGTTGAGATTGGGTTGTGAGCTAAACACTTTCGTGGTAAGGGCGATTCGTTGTTTGGCTAACCACGTTGCATTCAATCGGGTGAATAACGGGAATGGTTCACCTGTGCATATCATGGTGAATAACGGGAATGGTTCACCTTGCATAAATGATGAATAACGGGAATGGTTCACCAAGGATGAATAACGGGAATGGTTCATCCAGGATGGATTTCATCCAGGATGGATAACGGGAATGGTCCATCCATAGTGAAGAACGGGAATGCTTCACTTGTGGCGAACGGGAACGCGTCACAAATCCGGATTCATATTGTGCATTTCACGCATACATTCATGCTGACTGAGACTGTGTGCTGTTTGTTTATTGAAGCAATGTTAGAGCCATAACATGCTAGGATTACTTATATGCTTATATAACAACTTATATATATACCCTGTCACATGTTGAGTGTATATGTACTTATAGCTGTGAGTTGACCCTAGCGCCTTGGCTTTGTTTGTATGTTTGTGTTTGGGCGGTCGGCCTGCTGCCAGATGTCGATGGCCGACTGGTTCTCGGTGGTCTCTCCCTCGGGGGGGGATCAGATATGAGCTGCAGGATCGGGATGCCCCACCGCTTGGGTGATCGATGTTGCTGGTCACCGGGCGACGTATCGGGGAAGGGTCATGGAGGACCGGACTGACGAGCGTGGACGTCTGACGAAAGGAGTTCTATGGCGCATGGAGTTGAGCTTCAACTTGCCGACTTCAGATCGTTGTGGGTTTGGCACTGGGAGGTTAGGTTTGGGCAGGCGTCATGTTTTGTGTAGAGCTCTGATTCGTTTTGCTTTTGGGATCGGGTAGGTTTCCGACGCATGACTTTTCGTGTGGTTCTCTTACTGAGGGATCACAGTGAGTCAGTTGGACCATAGGGGTCTTTGCTTAGGCCATATTGAGGCCGACTTTCTCCTAGTGGTTTGTAATTATAATTTTCTCACTTACACTTCTGGGTCTGTATATATTTGCCTACGGGCACACTGCTTTGGAGTCACTGCGAGTGCGCGTGACATGGAGTGCAGCTGAGGCTGTACATGTACATATGTTGTATATCGGTTAGTTTAGTAGTTGGGTTTTGTCTTTACTTCCTTATCGTTTTGATTTAAAGGAAAGAAAACGAAAAAAAATTACCTGTTTTCCGCGTAAAGATTATTTTTGGTTACTAAAGTGACACCTGGAAATCGGGGTGTTACATTGTGGTATCAGAGCTTAGTCGAGTCTTTTGGGAGTCTTTGGGGAATAGGTCTTCTGTGCTAGGTTGTGTGACTCTGCAAAGAGTGAAAATTGATTGTCTGCAGAGTGATTTTCGCTCTAATTGTTTGCGTTACTACTTAATCGGATTGAGTGGTTTGTCTAGTGCTACCGTATGGCTAGTACTAATCGGACGTTTGATGAGATATAGGATGGTGGACCTTAACCGGATGGCGGGGGCAATAGCTACACTGATCGAGGCAATGATGAACCAGGCTGCGGAAGACGCTTATATGCGCGCTGAAGAGGCTGCACGTGAGCATCACCAACGATTGATGGCGACGGCGATGTATCAACAAAGAGGAATGAACCGAACAGGAGCTGGGGGACCAATAAGGTCAGGATCTCAAGGCTACAACAGAAGGGAGAGCTACCATCAGTGGGGACCGTATTAGCGTTTCAAGGGAAGAGATCTTATCTCAAGAGTCTACAAACCAACGACTACTGATACTGGAGGGGAGCCAGTTGGTGACATAGGTGTGACGTGTACTCGTTGTGGAAAGTTTGGGCATTTTGCTAACAAGTGCTCAGTGACTGGACGGAGATGCTTCAAGTGTAACCGAGAGGGGCATCTAGCTGTGAACTGCAAGACACCCCAGGAGGAAACGTCTGATAGTAAGATGAAAGGGAATGATGCTACCGAAGGGACAGGAAACAAGACTTTGGGAAGAGCAGTGACGTGTTACAGGTGCAGGGAAGTAGGGCACTATGCTAGTAAGTGCAAGATCAAGGGAAAACTATGCTTTAATTGCAACCAACCGGGACATTTCTCCAGAGATTGTAAGGCACTCAAGGGCGAATCATCAGGGAATGTTGGGAAAGGAAAACAATTTGCTACAGAGGAAAGGATTCATACCAAGGAGGGGGCAAGAGCTGAGGAGTTGAACGAGGAAGAACGTGGGAACGATGGTAATATTTTAACTGTTCTTTTATTCTAGAATAACTTACTCTTTTATATTCAAGCGAGTGTGACGCGCCTAACTTGTATTTACTACTTAGACTATGATCCTATGATTATTATCCCTAGTAGGACCTTATTCGAAGTTGCTCGTGATTTAACTATAGAGGTTACACGAGATCTAGAATAGCACGCGGAGCTAGGGAGTTGTTTTACCGAGGCGTCGATAAGGAAGCTAGGATCTCAGGGAATTCCTTATGGGTACGATACGTAGGATTTTAGGGCGTTTAGTTTTGAAGCGGATTCGATGGAGGATCTTTCGGCAAAAGGATTCATTCGACCAAGTGTATCACCGTGGGGAGCGCCAGTGTTGTTAGTCAAGAAGAAGGACGGAAGGTCGAGATCGTGGGTGGATTATCGACAATTGAACAAGGCGACGATCAAGAACAGATACCCGTTGCCGAGGATAGATGATTTGATGGACCAACTACGAGGGGCTACCGTATTTTCCAAGATAGACTTGAGGTCAGGCTATCGTCGGATCAGAGTGAAGATTGAGGATATACCGAAGACTGCTTTCAGGACACGTTAAGGACACTACGAGTACCTAGTGATGTCGTTTGGAGTGACGAATGTACCTGCTGTTCTCATGGATTACATGAACCGCATCTTTCAGGAGTTCTTAGATCGGCGTGTGGTGGTGTTTATTGAGGACATATTGATCTATTCGAAGGACGCGAATAAACATGAAGGACATTTGCGCCAAGTTTTACAATTGTTGAGAGAGAAAAAGCTGTATGCGAACCCTTCCAAGTGTGAATTCTGGCTGGAGGAAGTCAATTTCTTAGGCCATGCTATCTCGAAGGAGGGCATAGCTGTGGATCCGGCGAAAGTGGAGACTGTTTTGGCTTGGGAGCAACCGAAGATGGTGACAGAGATAAGAAGTTTTGTGGATTTAGCTGGATATTATAGACGCTTCATTGAGGGATTTGCCAAGATTGTTGGACCTTTGGCTCAACTAACGAGGAAAGATTAACCTTTTACATGGACTGAGGGTGTGTGGTTCCGTAGCAGAACCGTTAGGAACTTGATATCAGGATATTTGTGGTTACTGGATGTTAGGAACTCATTGTCTGTTCCAGTGGGTTTTTCTAAATTTCCACCTTCGATGTATTGGGCCTGATCAACCTAATATTGAGGGGGTGATATTCGGAATCACAGCTGGTTATGGACTTTGATAGAAGGACGGGTAAGATGAATTTGAATTGATTGAGGATTAGTCGGATTTGGGAGGAAAGTTCGTGTTAAGCATTTGATTGTAAAAGATTAAGATTTGAATCTGTGGAAGTCGATGAGTGTCGTATAGACATTGATTGGTTAGTTCGTGTGATTACTCCAAGTAGAGGTAGACCAAGTCAAGAGATTTAGTGCTGGAAAAGTATTAAGTAGTTTCTCAGAAGTTATGAAGTCATAGGTTATGTGATTGCTGAGGGGAGTTGTTAGAGACTAAATAAGTTGGATTTAATCATGTTTTAGATGATACCTTGATGGTAGCGAGATTGAGAAGAATTAGCTCTGAACTAGATTGTTATAGTCGAGTTCGAGTAATAAGTTTTGCTAAGCGTTTGATTAATATGTGGAGACATTATAGTCTTAAGAGATGAATTTTCGCTTGAAAAGTGTTGAATTAATGATTAAGTTGGAGAAAGAAAGTTTTAGCATAAGTTGAATACTTGAGGTTGTTGATATGGATTCCAAAGAAATATGCTGAGATTACTAAGTGAGATATACTAAGTTGGATTGAAATCTTAGGGTTAAGATTGAATCTTGAGAGCCGAGAATCGCGTACGAGTAGGAGATCTTATGGTTGTAGGTGTGACAATAGGAGTTGAATCTTAGAAGATTGAAGACCTGAAGGTGAGTTTCGGGTTAAGACCATTGATGTATAATATAAGAGTGATCTTGAAGTAAAGGAATTCTGGGTTGTGTAGAGTGTTAAGGTTGGTTATAAGTTGGTGATCGATTGATGTTGATTATGAGGTTGCGGACATAATGACCATGTGATAAGATTTGAATGATGTTGGCATAATAAGTTGTGAATGTGAAAGCATGACGACACTGGTCAGGTCGTTGGGTAAGTGAAGGAGTTATAGTTTTTAAGAAACGGATATCCATTTAAGAAGTATTGAAGGATTAAAGGTCATTAGAGGACCAAACTTGGTGAAGGTTTAGGTTTTAAATCTATGAATGTCGTCTGTCTAAGGTGTGTAGGACTCGAAGTTTGTCAGAATTTGATTGAGAGATTAAGAAGTTGATTTGGCGGGATGGTGATTAAGTGACAAAAAGGAAGGTGTTAGTATTAGATGAATACCTGAGGTTGTT
>NC_080044.1:37918310-37926966 GCF_012489685.1 Lotus japonicus
CTTACCCAAGGCAGCAAGAGTGTTGAGGAGTATTACAAAGAACTTGAGGTGCTTATGTTGCAAGCCAATCTTGAGGAGGATGAAGGGTAACCATGATTCGATTATTAATGGTTTATCTAATGATGTTAGAGATATTGTAGAACTTCAGGAATATGTAGACATGGAAGAATTGCTGCACAAGGCCACTAAAGTTGAGCAACAACTCAAAAGGAAAGGGCTTGCAAGGAAGAGTTTACCAATTCCAATTCATCTTGGAGAGACAGAATGAAGAATGAAGGGCCGAGCACCCTTAGCAAACCAGCCACCAAACCACAAGCTTCAGCTTCTTCAAAACCTCTTGAACAACCATCCAAAAAGAGCAAAGAGGTCAAGTGCTTTCAAATGCCAAGGTATGGGACATTATGCTTATGAATGTGCCTCCAAAAAGAATGATTCTTAAGGATGATGGAGACTACACCAGTGAGTCCGAAGGAGAACAAAGTGAAGAAGAAGAGGAGGCAGCCATGAATGGTGAACTGTTGATGATCCGAAGAATGCTTGGTAGCCAACAAAAGCCAAAGAAAGAAGCCAAAGAGAGAATATCTTTCACACAAGATGTTCTGTCAATGGGCAGATTTGCTTGATGATTGTTGATGGCGGAAGCTGTACTAATGTGGCTAGTGAAAGAATGGTGTAGAAGCTGAACCTGGTCACAAAACCACATCCTTGGCCATACAAACTTCAATGGCTCAGCCACTATGGAGAAATACAAGTAAGTAAGCAAGTTGAAGTTGACTTTTCCATTGGCAAATACAGGGAAGGTTCTTTGTGATGTTGTTCCATGGAGGCTAGTCACATACTGCTGGGAAGACCATGGCAATATGACACCAACTCTGATCATAATGGAAGCACAACAAGATCTCATTCCAACATCATGGCCAGAAAATTACGCTCAAACCTTTGAGCCCTAGGGAGGTGCGTGAGGATCAAAAGAAAATGAGAGAAAGATTGAACAAGAGAGAAAAGAAAAGAGTGAGACCTTGAGAGAAAGCAAAAAAGAAAAGAGTGAAACACTTGAGAGAGAGCAAAGAAAAAGTGAAATACTTGAGAAAAGAAATTTGTTTGATCAAAAAGAGAGAGGTGAAAAGGATGATAGCTTCAAAACAGATCCTATACTTGATGTTTTGCAAAAAATCAGATTTTGAACACTAACACTTTTGAAAATTTTGAGCTGCCTTCTAGTGTTAAATCTCTTTTGCAGGATTATGAGGATGTGTTTCCGACAAGTGTTCCAAGTGGTCTACCACCACTGAGAGGAATTGAGCATCAAATTGATCTCATTCCGGGAGCTTCTTTGCCTAATAGGCCAGCATATAGAAGCAACCACAAGAAACCACTGAAATTCAAAGACAAGTGGAAGAACTCTTGAACAAAGGGTGGGTAAGAAAGCATGAGTCCTTGTGCTGTACCGGTGATTTTGGTACCAAAGAAAGATGGGACTTGGAGAATGTGCTCTGATTGTAGAGCCTTGAATAACATCACCATTAAGTATAGGCACCCTATTCCTAGACTTGATGATTTGCTTGATGAATTGCATGGAGCATGTTATTTTTCTAAAATTGATTTGAAAAGTGGTTACAATCAGATAAGGATTAAAGAAGGGGATGAATGGAAAACTGCTTTCAAAACTAAATATGGTTTGTATGAATGGTTGGTTATGCCTTTTGGTTTAACTAATGCACCTAGTACTTTTATGAGACTAATGAACCATGTTTTGAGGGAATTCATTGGGAAATTTGTGGTTGTGTACTTTGATGATATTTTGGTCTATAGCACTACTCTTGAGCTGCATGTTGAGCACTTAAGATCCGTCTTGAGTATGCTTAGAAAGGAACAATTGTTTGCCAATCTTGAGAAATGCACTTTTTGCACTGACCATGTTGTGTTTCTTGGTTTTGTTGTGAGTTCGAAAGGAGTGCAGGTTGATGAGGAAAAGATCAAAGCCATTCAAGAGTGGCCCACTCCTAAATCCGTGGGTGATGTAAGAAGTTTCATGGCTTGGCCAGTTTCTACAGGAGGTTTGTAAAGGACTTTAGTACCTTGGCAGCACCCCTAATGAAGTGGTGAAAAAGAATGTGGGTTTTCATTGGGGAAAGAATCAAGAAGAGGCCTTTGCTGCCCTAAAGCATAAGCTTACCCATGCACCTATACTTGCTTTACCTAACTTTGCTAAATCTTTTGAACTTGAATGTGATGCTTCAAATGTAGGTATTGGAGCTGTGTTGCTTCAAGAAGGCCACCCAATTGCTTATTTTAGTGAAAAGTTAAGCGGAGCTGCCCTTAACTATTCTACTTATGATAAGGAATTGTATGCTTTGGTGAGAGCTTTGAAGACCTGGCAGCATTATCTTTTGCCCAAGGAATTCGTGATTCATAGTGATCATGAGTCGCTGAAATACTTGAAGGGGCAAGGTAAGTTGAACAAAAGGCATGCCAAATGGGTTGAATTTTTGGAACAATTTCCCTATGTCATAAAACACAAAAAGGGGAAAAGTAACATTGTGGCTGATGCTTTATCCAGGAGACACGTGTTGCTTTCCATGTTAGAGACTAAATTGCTAGGACTTGAACATGTGAAAGAAATGTATGAAAAGATGATAACTTTGCTGAAATTTTTGTGGCTTGTGAGAAAGTTTTCAAAATGGATTTTATAGGCACAATGGATTTTTATTTAAGGAAAACAGGTTGTGTGTGCCTAAAAGTTCCATTAGAGAACTGCTTGTTAAAGAATCCCATGCTGGGGGACTAATGGGTCATTTTGGAGTCCAAAAGACTCTAGAAACTTTACAGGAACATTTCTATTGGCCCAAAATGAAACATGATGTGATCAAGTTTTGTGAACATTGCATTGTTTGCAAGAAGGCTAAGTCTAAGGTGATGCCACATGGTTTGTATACTTCTTTGCCAATCCCTGAATACCCTTGGGTTGACTTGTCTATGGACTTTGTTTTAGGCCTCCCTAGAACAAAGAATGGTAAGGATTCCATTTTTGTGGTTGTTGATAGGTTTTCAAAAATGGCTCACTTTATTCCTTGCAGGAAAGCTGATGATGCTTGTCACGTTGCTGATTTGTTCTTTAAAGAAGTTGTAAGACTTCATGGGATGCCTAGAAGCATAGTTAGTGATAGGGACACCAAGTTCCTAAGTCACTTCTGGAGGACTTTATGGGGGAAGTTAGGCACCAAACTTTTGTTCTCTACCACTTGCCACCCACAAACTGATGGGCAAACTGAGGTGGTTAATAGGACCCTAGGCACCTTGCTTAGGACTGTCCTTAAGGCCAATTTAAAGGCTTGGGAGGCGTGTTTGCCTCATGTTGAATTTGCTTACAATAGGGCTGTCCATAGCACTACCAATTTCTCTCCATTTGAAGTAGTGTATGGATTTAACCCTTTGACTCCTCTTGATTTGTTGCTATGCCTAACATTTCTGTTTTCAAGCACAAGGAAGGACAGGGCAAAGCTGAATATGTCAAGAAGATGCATGAGCGTGTGAAGGCTCAAATTGAGAGAAAGAATGAGAGTTATGCTAGGCAAGCTAACAAGGGAAGAAAGGAGGTGGTGTTCCAACCCGGAGATTGGGTTTGGGTGCACATGAGGAAGGAAAGGTTTCCAGAACAAAGGAAATCCAAACTCCAACCTAGAGGGGATGGACCTTTTCAAGTGCTTGAGAGAATCAATAACAATGCCTACAAAATAGCGCTTCCAGGTGAGTATAACATCAGCTCAACCTTTAATGTCTCTGATTTATCTCTCTTTGATGCAGATGGCGGAGAATTTGATTTGAGGTCAAATCCTTTTCAAGAGGGAGGGAATGATGAGGACAAGGACAAGGACAAGGGTCATGGAGCCTAAAAGGACTTGGAGGACCAATGACAAGGGCTAGAGCTAAAAAGGCCAAAGAGACTCTTCAGCAAGTAGTGGCAACCATTCTTGAAGACAAAGTGGTAGAAGAGATGGAACCAAAAATCATGATGATCATTCAGGCCCAAGAAGAAGAGCCAGCCCACGCATAGGGGCTGCCATGTGATGTTCTGTTTTATTTTATTTCAATAAAAATGCAAAGGACCAATTGAATAAGTTGGATCCAAATGCATTATGTTGCTGAATTTTATTTTAGTGTGTTTAATCCACTTCAAGTGGTGTGTGTTTGCATGTGGCGCATGAAGGGCTTAAAGGGAGGGATCCATTCCTTTCTTAAAACTCTTTGAATGTGTTTGAATTTCAATAAGTTCTGAATGGAGGAGTTACATCAGCAAAGTCAAAGGATTGAAGAGCTTTCAAAGCCAAGAATGGAGTTACAAAGAAAGGGAAATTAAGTTCATAAAGAGCATTGAATGCTATATTCCCTGGTCAGAATAACAATCAAGAAAGGGAGTTACATGAAGCAATCAGCCACTAAAAACACGTTCAGGGCTGAAGCATATCACTATCTTCCTCTTTTAATTTGTAACTCCTAGCCTAGGATTCTTCTAGAGAAATTACACCTCATCATTTTTTTGTAACTAGGCTGAATTTCCTTCTTCTTTATAAGGACCACTCCTTCAATGTAATAGACAGATTATGAATGAATTAGTATTTTCTTTTCTGAGTGATTCAGATTTGTGAGAGTGATTCTCATAGTTCTTGAGTGATTCAAGAATTAGGCTTATCAAGGGTTTGTCACCACCTTTGTGTGAAGTCTTCATCTTCCATTTCACTAAAACTTCCCCTCTTTTCTGTCCATTTCCCTTCCATCACGAAATTCTTCTTCTTCTTTCTCACATTTCAGAGTTCTCATCATCCAAGATCAATCCTAGACGATCCATTGCAGCCCTTGCATCAACTTGGGGCGTATCAAATTCCCTCAAAACATGGTTCATTAGTCTCATAAAAGTACTAGGTGCATTAGTTAAACCAAAAGGCATAACCAACCATTCATACAAACCATATTTAGTTTTGAAAGCAGTTTTCCATTCATCCCCTTCTTTAATCCTTATTTGATTGTAACCACTTTTCAAATCAATTTTTGAAAAATAACATGCTCCATGCAATTCATGAAGCAAATCATCAAGTCTAGGAATAGGGTGCCTATACTTAATGGTGATGTTATTCAAGGCTCTACAATCAGAGCACATTCTCCAAGTCCCATCTTTCTTTGGTACCAAAATCACCGCTACAGCACAAGGACTCATGCTATTTCTTACCCACCCTTTGTTCAAGAGTTCTTCCACTTGTCTTTGAATTTCAGTGGTTTTTTGTGGGTTGCTTCTATATGCTGGCCTATTAGGCAAAGAAGCTCCCGGAATGAGATCAATTTGATGCTCAATTCCTCTCAGTGGTGGTAGACCACTTGGAACACTTGTTGGAAACACATCCTCATAATCCTGCAAAAGAGATTTAACACTAGAAGGCAGCTCAAAATTTTCAAAAGTGTTAGTGTTCAAAATCTGATTTTTGCAAAACATCAAGTATAGGATCTGTTTTGAAGCTATCATCCTTTTCACCTCTCTTTTTGATCAAACAAATTTCTTTTCTCTCAAGTATTTCACTCTTTTCTTTTTGCTCTCTCTCAAGTGTTTCACTCTTTTCTTTTTGCTTTCTTTCAAGTGTCTCACTCTTTTCTTTTCTCTCTTGTTCAATCTTTTCTCTCATTTTCTTTTGATCCTCACGCACCTCCCTAGGGCTCAAAGGTTTGAGCGTAATTTTCTGGCCATGATGTTGGAATGAGATCTTGTTGGTGCTGCCATTATGATCAGAGTTGGTGTCATATTGCCATGGTCTTCCCAGCAGTATGTGACTAGCCTCCATGGGAACAACATCACAAAGAACCTTATCCCTGTATTTGCCAATGGAAAAGTCAACTTCAACTTGCTTACTTACTTGTATTTCTCCATAGTGGCTGAGCCATTGAAGTTTGTATGGCCAAGGATGTGGTTTTGTGACCAGGTTCAGCTTCTCCACCATTCTTTCACTAGCCACATTAGTACAGCTCCCGCCATCAACAATCATCAAGCAAGTCTGCCCATTGACAGAACATCTTGTGTGAAAGATATTCTCTCTTTGGCTTTCTTTCTTTGGCTTTTGTTGGCTACCAAGCATTCTCCGGATCATCAACAGTTCACCATTCATGGCTGCCTCCTTTCTTCTTCACTTTGTTCTCCTTCGGACTCACTGGTGTAGTCTTCATCATCCTTAAGAATCATGGTCTTTTTGGAGGCACATTCATAAGCATAATGTCCCATACCTTGGCATTTGAAGCACTTGACCTCTTTGCTCTTTTTGGATGGTTGTTCAAGAGGTTTTGAAGAAGCTGAAGCTTGTGGTTTGGTGGCTGGTTTGCTAAGGGTGCTCGGCCCTTCATTCTTCATTCTGTCTCTCCAAGATGAATTGGAATTGGTAGAACTCTTCCTTGCAAGCCCTTTCCTTTTGAGTTGTTGCTCAACTTTAGTGGCCTTGTGCAGCAATTCTTCCATGTCTACATATTCCTGAAGTTCTACAATATCTCTAACATCATTAGATAAACCATTAATAAATCGAATCATGGTTACTCTTCATCCTCCTCAAGATTGGCTTGCAACATAAGCACCTCAAGTTCTTTGTAATACTCCTCAACACTCTTGCTGCCTTGGGTAAGTTTTTGAAGTTTAAATTTTACATCCCTAGCATGGCTTGAAGGGACATATCTTTTCCTCATGATTCGTTTCATTTCAGCCCATGTTTCCACCGCTGGCTCCTCATTTCTCAATCTCTCTTTTGCAAACTTATTCCACCAAACAAGAGCATAGTCTGAAAAGTGAGCAGCTGCAAGTTTCACTTTTGGTCCTCCTCATAGTTGTTGCAAGCAAAGACATGCTCTATTTTGAGTTCCACTCCAAGTATGCCTCTGGATCACTCTTTCCCTTAAAAGGAGGAATTTGGAATTTGACTCCTTCAATCCGAGCAGGTCTAGGATTTTCATGAATTCGTCGTGGCCTCCCGCCTTCACTGTCACTATTGTTCCGGTTCCATTTGATCCAGCCTTTCGTGGATCTCTTCAGTTTGCCTCCTCATTAAGTTTTCCAGATGTTGTGTAAGCCCGCATTTCGATGGTCGAGAGTCGCACTGCTGGTTGCTCCTCCTCTTCTCCTGACATCTTTGACAAATGAAAGATTCAAGTAGAACAAACAAATGTTAGTGTTTACCTCACTTCTCTCGTGTTTCCTCAAATTGGCTTTTCTATGATGTGCACTCTTGCCTTTTTCCACTCAAAAATTCTCACAATCTCTTGAGTAAATCAAAGTTAAGACACACAAAGAATTATGCCAAAATTTGTGTAGAGTCACACAGATTAGAATAGACTTTAGAATATGAAACAAAAGAAGACAAGACAATCACCACAGAAATGGAAAGGACTCCAAATATTTAGAGACTAAAGAAGAATTCAAGAACAAACAGAAGAGAAAAATAAATTGGAATGCTAGCAACAAAATTACCTTGAACAATTGAATTTGGCTAATTAAACAAGAACCATTCAGCCATTTTTTTTTTTTGAATTTTCGTTTTTTTTTTTTTGAATTTTCGTTTTGTAATTTGTTTTTGATTCTGAACAATTAACAAGGCTTAACTTTTGCAATGGTTCAGCCAAAAGAAACAAAAACTAAAATCAAGGTAACAAGAAATGACAAAGAGTTGCTAACCAGAATTCCAGATAAGAAAAGAAACCAAAATCCTAGAACGGAGCTCTGATTACCAAATGATATGCCCCAAGTTGATGCACGGGCTTGATGGATCGTCTAGGATGATTTTAGGACTTGAGAAATCTGAGTTGGAAGGGGAAAACAAAGAAGAATTTCGTGCAAGGAAAAGATGGACAGAATTGGAATGGAACTTTATGGATATGGAAGTGCAGACGTCACACAAAGGTGGTGGCAAACCTTTGATAAGTCAAGGTCTTGAATCACTCAAGGGATATGAGAATCACTCTCAACAAAACTGAACTAACTCAGAAAAAATAATCTTATTCATTCATGATCTCCATGCTTGGCGTCCCTCCCTTTTAAAAGAGTTTGGCTTTGTTTTGAATTACAAAGGTGAGTCATGGTCTTAACTCCAATTAATGACTAATTATGGAGTTTTAACATCCAATTCTGAACTGAAATTCAAATAAAATCTCCTAATGAGCTGGTCAAGCTCAGCTTGTAACAGCCCCTAAACTTTCTCTCATTACATTAAACAAAAACAGGAAATTAACTTCAATTGAAAGAGATTCTTGGAGTTTTACTTCAGCCATCAAGAGCTGATGCAAACTTGGAATATTCTCCCTTAAAGCCTTCTTATTCACGCCCACATGCCTCCACTTCAGGTCATTAATTGCTAATGCATCCTTGGTGTATTAGGGACTTATTGGATTGAAAAAAAAACTAGAAATAAAATTCGAACTCAGCTCCAATTAATTGGGCTGATCTTGGACGACTTCCTCTTCATAGTTCATGAGGAAATTCACCAATTTGGGCTCAAGTTCTCGCACATGGGTTCCTTCCTCAAGAGCTAATGCTATCATCTGTTGAAGTGCTTCCTTGGCCTTTTAGCCCTTGCCCTAGTCATTGGTCCTCCAAGTCCTTTTAGCGCTCCATGACCTTGTCCTTGTCCTTGTCTCA